>NW_025201031.1:5322-6959 GCF_004010195.1 Chiloscyllium plagiosum | reverse complement strand
CACCCGGACGATCTGCACCCGAACAGTATATTTTCCATTAAGAATATGTAATATTGATGATGGTCTTTATAGAAATGCCAAATTTCCGAAACCATCTGAGGAAGAAGAAACGTTGTTGTGCCTTCTTGATAATCGCATTTGTACGGGAAGCCCAAGACAGGTTGTTGGTTTTCATCACTCTGAGGAAGTTGATGTGCTCCACCCTCACAATGTCAGTTCCATTGATGCAGATGGGGGCAAGTTTTTTCCTTTCTTCCTGATATCAGCGGTCAGTTGTTTTGTTTTGCCAACATTCAGGGAGAATTTATCATTGCATCCCGAAGGCAGAGCCATAGACGATGATTAGGCTCGTGCTCTGTCCGAAGTTCAGTGCTGGGAAAATGTGAACTTCAGAGGACTGAGGCAGACTGGTTGGCAAGAGTTGATTTGCGTCCTAACTTTCCTGGAGAAGCATTCAATTATTTGAGAGTTCAGAGCCACTATGTAGTCATTAGTGGAGCGTTTTAGGAAAGTTGGATGATGCTCATGCATTTATCAGTAACTGAATTTTATTTGAAAGGCATTTTCAAAGTTTTAATTTCCTTGCAGTTTCAGCAAATTGTAATGTTACAACTGGAACGCAACGATGATAAAGTCACTGACGGTGGCAATCTGGATAGCTAATGCCTAATTGTGCGAGATTAATTGATGAGCTGTTCCGAAGTGTCACAGGTTTTGTCTCAGAGATTAATTTCTGTCGTGGAACGGTGCAGGATTTTCCAAATGTCTCAAAAACATCCAGAGATGTTGAGACTGGAAAATGATGCAAGCGCTGGGCTAACTTATGTAACTGGAGATTGAATTTGTGTACAGTATCAAGATATGTGGAGACAACACCTGCTGCAAGGATACCATACCTGAAACATCAGACGAAATTAAAATGCACTTAATGCTGCAAGTGAAATAAAATAATTTGACAATACGAATACGCATCCTAAGCTGCGATCAAAAACAAGTGGCTGAAGTACTCCACAAAGTTTATTTTAAATTCAATGGCCCACATAAAAGGGTTTGAGTGCATGCCAAATGGTTTGACAGAGGAATTGCTCAGCTTTCAATACCGTGCAACAGAAAGCATTTTCTCTCATGATGATTTACCAACGTTTTACACAGTTCCTGGATCAATGAATGGGGAATATCCGATTGTAGATTCATAGATGGCGCATGATTTTACGGAATACAATACGTAGCTTCTTTTATCAGAATATAACATTATTGAAATTGATTTATTTTTCTCTCTGCTTGGTGAAAATCTTTTCGCCCTTCATGAGTCCTATAGATGTTACATTGGCATCTTCCCACTGTATATCACAAAGGGGAAGTGAACTAAATGTAGATGTACGAGAATGAACCTCCAAAGGCAGACGATTGAATGGTATGAATAACTTTGTAATGGCATTCGTCACGATCAGTCAGTTTTCGTTTTGTTAGTACTTTGTCTGTTCCTTCGACAAAGTGTTTCCAAGTAATCACTGTGCGGAATTTTTATTTTTGTGTTTGTATTGATACGTGTGTGTGTGTGCATATATGCTTGCGAGAATGTGCGTGTTTGTTTGTGTGTGTGTTTGTTTGTGTTGTGTACCTGTGTGTTTGTTTGT
>NW_025201031.1:0-1052 GCF_004010195.1 Chiloscyllium plagiosum | reverse complement strand
GGGTGGTACGTGTATAGAATGAGCAGCCAGAGGATGTGGTGGAGGCTGGTACAATTGCAAAATTTAAGAGACAATTGGATGAGTATATGAATAGGAAGGGTTTGGAGGGATATGGGCCGGGTGCTGGCAGGTGGGACTAGTTTGGGTTCTGGTAGGCATGGACGGGTTGGAACGAAGGGTCTGTTTCCGTGCTGTACATCTGACTCTAAAGCTATTAAGGTGGATTTACACTAATACAGCAGGGGAATGGGAACCAAAATTGTAGGACAGGTACAGAAGAGGATGAGAGTAGGGAGTTCCCAAATCAAGTATTTGACACTGGAAAGCGTGAACCTGATTTGAATTGTGTGTACTTCAACGGGACAAGCATCTAATAAAGTAGGTGAACTGGCAGAGTGTTTTGGGACCTGGTACTTCGATGGTGTGGCCATTACGGTGACATGGATAGAGCAAGGACAGGAATGGCTGTTGCAGGTTCCGGGACTCTGATGTTTCAGTAAGAACAGAGAAGATGGTAAAAGAGGTTGGCATTATTAATCAGAGACAATATTACAGTTGTAGAAAGGATGTTTGGGGACTCGTTAAATGATGTAGTATGGGGTGAGGTTAGAAACAGGAATGGAGATGTCACCATGCTGGGAGCTTACTATTGGCCTCTGAATAGTCTCAGAGATGTACAGGAAAGGATAGCAAAGATGATTCTCGATAGGAGTGAGAGAGGTAGGGTAGTTATCATGGGGACTTCAACTTCACAAATATTGACTGGAATAACTACAGTACGAGTACTATAAATGGGTCGGTTTTTGCCCAGTGTGTGCAGGAGGGCTTCCTGACGCAGTGTGCACTCAGGCGTACAAGGGGAGAAGCCACTTTAGATTTAGTACTGGGTAATAAACCTGGCCAGGTGTTAGATTTGGAAGGAGGTGAGCACTTTGGAGACATCGATCACAATTTTGTTAGGTTTACTTTAGTACTGGAAAGGAATAGGTATTGTCCACCGAGCAAAAGTTACGGTTGGGGAAGGGAAATTGCGATGCAATTAGGAAAGATTT
>NW_025201030.1:0-6956 GCF_004010195.1 Chiloscyllium plagiosum | reverse complement strand
GAAGTTCTCTTTCTTTTTCTTTGTCTTCTGCTGCTCTCTCCATTCCCCCTCTTTTGCTGTCCGTTCGTTTTCCCTCTCTTCTGCTGCTCTCTTTTTCCCTCTCTTCTGCTTTTATTCATAACTCAAACCGTTTCATTTCTGCTGCCCTTTCCTTTTCTCTCACCTCCAACTTGAGCTGCTTCATTTGCAATTGAATTCTTGCCATCTCTATAGATTCTGATGGTTTCTCTAGCAAGTTTTACTTTTGTCGGCGGCAGTTGGAGCGGGAGGTATGACAGTGAGGACCAGAGGCCTGACTGGAAGGTAAATTTTAAAAGATATAAAGGTTTACCTTGTGTATAGACAGAGCAGACATGGGACTGCTGGGTAAGTGAGGCTTTATATTCAGGTAAAGCAGTGTTGCTTTACCTGAAACACTACTCTATAGTGTCTCTCACGTGTTGTCCTCCTCTAACCAAAACAAAATTCTTTGCACCCAGTGGTAGGTGACTGAATTCTTGTTCTTTTAGTTTTTCAGTAGTCTTGTCGGGAATTTAGAATAGTAGGAATGGAGGTTAGGGTTGTTTAATGTTCCTCCTGCAGAATGTGGGAGGTAAGGGTCACCAGTAGTGTCCCTGCTGACTGCATCTGTGGGAGGTGCACCCAACTCCAGCTCCTTGAAAACCGCTTTAGGGAACTGGAGCTGGCGCTGGATGAACTTCAGATCATTCAAGGGGTGGGGTGTGTGTGTGTGTTATTGAGAGGAGTTACAGAGACGTAGTTGCACCTCAGGTAAAAGAAGGTAGATGGGTTACCATCGGGGGTTGGAAAGGGAAATGGCAGGCAGTGCAGGGATCTCCTATGGCCATTCCTCTTAACAACAAATGTACAGTTTAGATACTGTTTGCGGGATCGACTTACCAGGGGTAAGCAATGGGGCACAGGTCTCTGGCACAGAATCTGTCCCTGTTGCGCAGAAGGGAAGTAGGAAGGGGAGCAGAGCATTAGTCATTAGGGATTCCATGGTTCGGGGGACAGATGGGAGGTTTTGTGGGAATGAGAGAGACTCATTCTTTGGTGTATTGCCTCCCAGGTGCCAGGATTCGTGATGTCTCTGATCGTCTTTTTGGGATCCTTGCAGGGGAGGGGGTACAGCCCCATGCCGTGGTCCACTTAGGCACCAATGACATAGGTAGGAAGAGAGATGGGCATTTAAAGCAGAAATTCAGGGAGCTAGGGTGGAAGCTTAGAGCTAGAATAAACAGAGTTGTTATCTCTGGTTTGTTCCCCATGCCACGTGTTAGCAAAGCAAGGAGTAGGGAGAGAGAGAGGAGTTGTACACGCGGCTACAGGAGGAGTAGGGAGAGAGAGAGGAGTTGTACACGCGGCTACAGGGATGGTGCAGAATGGAGGGCTTGGGTTTCCTGGATAATTGGGGCACTTTCTGGGGTAGGTGGGACATCTACAAATAGGATGGTTTTCACCTGAACCAGAGGGGTACCAGTATCCTGGGGGGGGTGGGGTTGGAATTTGCTAATACTGTTCAGGATGGTTTAAACTAATTTAGCAGGGGGATGGGAACCAAAGTTGTAGTTCGAGTATACGGAGGATGAGAGTAGTGATGTCAGAACTAAGATTTGAAGGTCGCAAGAAGGCCCCAGCAGGCAAGAAGTTGGTTTGAAATGTCTCTACTTCAACAGCAGAAACATCCAGAATAAGGTAGGTGAACTTGCAGCATGGATTGGTACATGGGATTTTGATGTTGTGGTCATTTCAGAGACATGGGTAGTTTCAGTAAGAACAGAGAAAATGACAAAAGAAGGGGTGGTGTGGCACTGTTAGTCAAGGACAATATTACGGTTGCAGAAAGGACATTTGAGGACCACTTTACTGAGGTAGTATGGGCTGAGATTAGAAACAGGAAAGGAGAGGTCAACCTGTTGGGAGTTTTCTATAGGCCACCAAATAGTTCAGAGATGTAGAGGATAGCATAGCAAAGATGATCCTCAATAGGAGCGAGAGTGACAGGGTAGTTATTATGGGGGTCTTTAGCTTTCCAAATATTGACTGGGACACGCTATAGTTCAAGTACTTTAGATGGGTCAGTTTTTGTCCAATGTGTGCAGGAGGGTTTCCTAACACACTATGTAGACAGGTGAACAAGGGATGAGGCCACATTAGATTTGGTACTGGGTTATGAACCCAGCCAGGCATTCGATTTTGGAGGCAGGTGAGCACTTTGGTGAAAGTGACCACAATTCGGTTATGTTTACTTTAGTGATGGAAATAGGTATATACACAGGGCAAGAGTTATAGCTGGGGGGAAAGCAATTATGATGTAATTGGTCAAGATTCAGGATGCATAGGATGGGGAAGGAAACTGCAAGGGACGGGCACAATTGAAATGTGCAGCTTATTCAAAGACCAGCTACTGCAGGTCCTTCATAAGTATGTACTGGTCAAGCAGGGAGGAAGTTGTCACGTGTGAGCCATGGTTTACTCAGGAAGTTGAATATCTTTGTCAAGGGGAAGAAGAAGCTTATATTAGGATGTGGTGTGATGGCTCAGTTAGGGTGCTTGAGAGTTACAAGTTAGCCAGGAAAGACCTAAAGAGAGAGCTAAGAGGAGCCAGGAGAACCCGAAGGCTTTCTATAGCTATATCAGGAATGAATAAAATGACAAGAGTAAGATTAGGGCCAATCAAGCATAGTAGTGGGAAGTTGTGCATTGGTCAGCGGAGATAGGGAAGTGCTAAATGAATACTTTTTGTCAGTATTGACATTAGAAAAAGACAATGTTGAGGAGAATCCTGAGTACTAGACTAGACTGGATTGAGGGCATAAGGAGGAGGAGTTAGCTGTTTTTACACTTTTCAGAATTGCTAAGTCCCCTGGGCTGGATGGGATTTATCCTAGGATTCTCTGGAAAGCCAGGGAGACGATTGTCGAGCCTTTGGCTTTATCTTTATGTCGTCATTGTCTACAGGAATAGCGCCAGAAGACTGGAGGATCGCAAATGTTGTTCCCTTGTTCAAGAAGGGAAGTAGAGACAACCCTGGTAATTGTAGACCTGTGGGTAAACTGTTGGAAAGGGTTATAGGAGATATTATTTATAATCTAAAGATGAATAGAGATTAGGGATAGTCAACAAGATTTTGTGAAGGATGGGTCGTATCTCACAAACATTATTCAGTTCTTTGAGAAGATGACCGAACAGGGGGGTGAGGGTAAAGTGGTTGATGTGGTGAGTACGGATTTCAGTAAGGCATTTGATAAGGTAGGCTTGGAGAAAATATGGAGGCACGGGAATGAGGGTGATTTAGTGATTTAGATCAGAAATTGGCTTGCTAAAAGAAGACAGAGGGTGATGCTTCATGGGAAATATTAATCCTGGAGTTCAGTTACTAGTGGGGTACTGCAAGGATCTGTTTTGGGTCCACTGTTGTTTTTCATTTATATAAATGACCTGGATGAGGGCACAGAAGGATGGGTTAGTAAATTTGTGGATGACACTAAGATTGGTAGAGTTGTGGATCTTGACAAAGGTTGTTGTAGATTACAGAGAGACATAGATAAGCTGCAGAGCTGGGCTGAGAGGTGGAAAATTGAGTTTAATGCAGATAAGTGTGAGGTGATTCACTTTGGAAGGAGTAACAGGAATGCAGAATACTGGATGGTAAGGGTAAGATTTTTGGTAGTGTCGATGAACAACCAGACCTCGGCCTCTCAATACCTCGATTCTTGAAAGTTGCCGCCCAGGCCCAGGTTGATAAGGTTGTTAAGAAGGCACATGGTGTGTTGGCTTTTATTGGTAGAGGGATTGATTTTCGGAACCACGAGGTCGTGCTGCAGCTGTACAAAACTCTGGTGCAGCCCCATTTGGAATATTGCGTACAGTTCTGGTCACTGCATTATAGGAAGGATGTGGAAGCTTTGGAAAGGGTTCAGAGGAGATTTACTAGAACGTTGCCTAGTATGGTGAGAAGTTCTTACAAGGAAAGGCTGGGGGATTTGATGCTGTTTTCGTTAGAGAGAAGAATATTGAGAGGTGACTTAATTGAGACATATAAAATCGTCATAGGGTTCAATAGGGTGGATAGTGAGAGCCTTTTTCCTCAGATGGTAATGGCTAGCACGAGTGGACATAGCTTTAAATTAAGAGGTGATCGATATAGGACAGATGTCAGAAGTAGTTTCTTTACTCAGAGTAGTAGGGGTGTGGAACGCATTGCCTGTAACAGTTGTAGACTCACCAGAATTGAGGACATTTAAATGGTCATTGGATAGGCATATGGACAAGACTAGAATAGTGTAGGTTAGATGGGCTTCAGATGTCGGTGCAACATTAAGGGCCAAAGGGTCTGGCCTGCACTGTAATGTTCTATGTTCTATTAATTTTAAATGCTGACCTACTGCTGTAATTATCTCTCCTTTCCTCACAGAAGCAGGCAGGTCCATTCCCAGCTGGTCTGCTAATTCCTGCAGCTTGGTCTTATTCACCTTTTGCAAAACTTCCAAAGTTACCGCATCCACCTCCAGAAAACTTGTGGCAACTGAAAGAGCCATTACTATCCCAAACTTTGTCTCCCCAACCAAAACAACCCCCAAGCTAAAGACACTAACACCTTTCACTTGCTATTAAACATCCCAATCTGTTATGAACTCGGCCAGACCACTCAAAACATTCTTAAACAGGCAGCCCAGACCATAACTTTGCAATTTGTTTCGGTAAGTGTACAGTGAAAATTACCCGGAGTAAGTTAGCTCGGTTGACTACCAGGTTTTAAAACAGATGAAAATTTATTCACATAATTACACAATGAAACACAAAGAACAGAATAAAGAGCCTTGACAAAACTCAGTCTATCCAAACTAGACTTAATTATGTTATTCTGAATATAGACAACAGTCCCAGCAAGCAAACCCCCTTAAACAACAGTGAAAATGGAACAAATGCTCACAGGTTGAAGTTAGAAGGGCAGAGAGAGAGAGAGCCTGTTTCCATGCAGCTGAAATCCTAACTAGTTCTGGACTGAACCGCTCAGCTAGAGAGCATCCAAGGAGCAGGAGAATTGACATTCCTGAAGAAGGGCTTATGCCCAAAACGTCGATTTTCCTGCTCCTTGGATGCTGCCTGACCTGCTGCGCTTTTCCAGCAACACATTTTTCAGTTCTGATCTCCAGCATCTGCAGTCCTCACTTTCTCCCCACTCAGCTAGAGAGCTGACCACTCCCCCTTTCGTGATACAGGTCACTTCTAAACCATGACCACTTTGGCCTGAATTCTTAATTGTTTACATATAAACAAAAAAGGCCTCTCAATACCCTTTAATCTCTGTACCAAACTAGTCTAATCGGAACTGGGAGCTGTTTACAACCCTTCTGAGTAAAAAACCAAGCACACAGTGTCCTTGAGAAAAGGAACAGCTTTTAGAAAAATGGGGCCAGTACTTTGACAGATACTTGTGATAGTTGATAATGTCTTTTAGTGGCTACTTGGTACTCGTGTATCCTGGTGGCTAGTTTCCTGCCCATCTATCCAATGTAATGTTTGTTGCAGTCCTTGCAGGGTATTTTGTAGATGGACATTTTGATCGGTATGGAGCAATTTGGGCCAAAGGGCCTGTCTCCGTTCTGTAGGCCTCTATGGCTCAATGACTCTAATTTATTTCAAAGCAGTTTCAAATCTAATCTCATGCTTCTTGTTCAATTTTAAGGTGTGGGCATAAATGCTGTTATATTTGCAGTATTTGGCATCATTTCATATACCTGCATCCTCGCCTACAGTCTGTACTACCTGTTTGTGTCCTTCCAATCACCCCTACCATGGGCAGATTGCTTCAGTTGGTGGGGAGAGGATGAAACATGCAGCAGGACTCCCAAAGGTACGGTGCTCAATTCTGTTGGGACTGATTACCCATTCTGTCAATCTGAATGAGTGAGAGAAATGGACAATCATTTTGTGACCATACAGTAGAACATCTTGCATAGATGTCAGTAGCAAGAATGTTATTGAGTCACTGGACTTCCAAGGATAATCAATGATACCTTTTTGTGACTATAGTGTAAGCTTTAATGAAAACCGTAATTTCTGTTGCAGGGAATTTAGTACACTTTGGGCTATAATTGTAAATTGTCTGAATTCTGACCTGAATTTCAACTTTTTCATGTTCTTAATGTTTTTAATGTTCTGACTGTCGTCTTCAGACAGGGAATTACACTGTACAATCTGTCTGTGCCCAGTTGAGGTGGGATGCAAGCTTCTTGCTGCCTGCTCATCAACATGGTTGCCAGGATCACATTGGGTTTATGACACAGGAACAGACCATGTGGCAATTGAAATTCTGTAATTCAACAGGGGGGAGTGAGGGCTGCAGCAGAGATGTGTAAGTGTTGGGTGGTCTGGTATTTGTTCCCCTCATACAAAGATGACATTTTTTGCTCTTGAATACAAAGCACTCTGTTGGCCTGCTCCTTCTGACGGACACTGCTCTGTAATGGCACTGGACAGCTATGATGGTCATGGGCAACACACAATTGGCTGGCTATGCCTATTGGAGTCAAAATCTATGGTGTCGGGAAAGCACAGCAGGTCAGGCAGCATCCAAGGGGCAGGAGAGCCAATGTTTCGGGCAGAAGCCCTTCATTTGGAATGGGGTTTATGTCTGAAACATCGACTCTTGGACTCCTTGGAGGCTGTCTGACCTGCTGTGTTTTTCCAGTACCACATGTTTTGACTCTGACTCTCCACCATCTGCAGTCCGCACTTTCTTCAATGCCCTGTTGGTTAGTTAAAGAAGGGTCAGTGGAAGGACAAAGATTCTGCGTACGCCAATTGATAATTAATTCCAGAGGCATTTTCTAATCCAGGTAGCAAAACCGCAGAATACCAGCAGAGTTAAATCTTACCAGAATTGGCTGCTAACACAAAACGTTATTTCTTGCCCTCTCTCCGTCTCTCCCGCCGTCGCTCTCTCC
>NW_025201029.1:0-6956 GCF_004010195.1 Chiloscyllium plagiosum | reverse complement strand
TGCACAGAAAGAGAAGGAAGGCAGTGCAGGTGTCCCCTGCAGTCATCTCCCTCCAAGCAAGTATACCATTTCGGATATTGTTGGGGGAGATGGCTCACCAGGGGAAGGTAGCAGTAGCCAGGTTCATGGCTGGTTCTTCTGTACAGAAGGGTGGGACAAAGAGTGGATGGGCTATCGTCATCGGGGATTCAATTCTTATGGAAGTAGATAGGTGGCTCCGTGGTCAGAAAAGTGCACGGGTCAGGGATGTCTCAGATTGACTGCAGAACATTCTTAAAGGAGGAGGGTGAACAGCCAGTTGTCATGATGCATATGGCACCAGTGATATAGGTTAAAAAAAAAAACAGGATAACGTCTTCTGAACATTATATATGGAGTTAGGAGCCAAGTTAAAAAGTAGTACCTCAGAGTTAGTAATCTGCCAGTTCCAGGTGCTAGTCAGAGTACAAATGAAAGAATAGGCAGGCTAAATGTGTGGCTTGAGAAATGGTGCAGGAGGGAGGCGTTCAGATTTTTGGGACATTGGGACTGGTTCTGGGGATGGTGGGACTATTACAAATTGGAAGGTCAACACCTGAACCAGACTGGAACCAATATCCTTGGGGGTGCTTTTGTTAATGCTACTGGGGAGGTTTTATAGTAATGTGGCAGGGGGTGGGAACCAAATGTGGAGGGTAGTGGACAGTAAGGAACTAGATCATTCAGTCAGCATGCCTATGGGGAAGAGTAGTCAGGGAGCAGTTGATGAATACAAAGTGACTGGTGGTCTGAAGTGCATTTGTTTTAATGTGAGAAGTGTAGAAGTTAAGGCAGATGAACTTAGGGCTTGGAGTGGTACCTGGGGGCATGATGTTATTGGTATTACTGAGACTTGGTTGAGGAAAGGGCACGATTGGTAACTAAATATCCCAGGATATTGATGCTTCAAGCGGGATAGAGAGGGAGGCAAAAGGGCTGGAGGAGTAGCACTCCTGGTCAGAGAAGATATCACAGCTGTGCTGAAAGGGGGCACAATGGAGAACTCAAGCAGTGAGGCAACATGGCCAGAGCTCAGAAATAGGAAGGGTGTGGTACCAATGTTGGGGCTGTACTCCAGGCCTCCCAACAACAAGCATGACATAGAAGTACAAATATGTGAACAGATTATGGAAAGATGTAGGAGCAACAGGGTGGTAGTGATAGGAGATTTTAATTTTCCCAGCATTGACTGGGATTCACTTAATGTTACACATCCACATGGAGCAGAATTGAGAGCAGCTCTTTGAAGGAAAATACACGTTTGATATGTGGGACGCTTTTAAAGAGAGGTTGATTAGCATGCAGGACAGACTTGCCCCTGTGAAAAAGAGGGATAGAAATGGCAAGATTAGGGAACCATGGATGACAGGTGAAATTAAGAGACGAGGTAAGAGGAAATAGGAAGCATACATAAGGCTGTTTGTTCATGTTACATTATTGTTAACATGTTTGTAAAAAAGTTCACAATCTGAGAGTTTCTTCATTCTAAATCCAACGTTATCTGTATTACTGTTTGAATGGAGGAGGCTTCAGTGCCATTTTTCGTGCACAACAAAGTCTCACTTCAGTCAGTTTGTATGAAATGCGTGCTGCTTTTGAGTTTGTACTTCTGTGGAAAGAAATTAAATTGCAACATTTGTTTCACTCTGAAACGTGTCCAGCTATCTGGTTCCTCCAGTAACAAAAGAGAATTAATACATTTGTTCAATCACCAGTTGAAGTCATCATGAGATATTTACAGGAGTAATTAATTTTGAATTCAATTTAATTTTTGCGGTACTTTACTATAATTCCTTCAGCATCATGCACCAAGTTCAGTATTTTCTCTTGCAGTGCACTAGGGGAATTATTAATTTCTGACCAAAGTGAGACCATGCATGTAAAACATATAGGAAGTTCACTCACGTACAATGACTAAAATATTTCACTCACACCCTGTCCTGTTTAATACTTTTAATGAAAGGCTAGCTCTTTGTGGCATGTGACATTTTTTTGCCAACAAAACAAAAATTGAAACATACAAATAGTAAAGGTAGTTGCTAATTTTCTCTATTAGTATCAAAAGAAAAGTGCAATGAACTAATCAACTGCATTGTGACTGACTGACCATAGTCATCCAAGTAAAGAGATTTGGCACACTTACTTCTATTTTCTTTCTCAATTTTCACTTTGTCTTTTCACCTGTCAGTATTTCCACATTATTCTGTGCCCAATGTCATCTTGTTGTGTCAAGAAATCATCATCAAGAGAATAATTGGCACACAGTCTATAGAGTTTGACCTTCTATACAAATGCAGAATTCATTTTGTTTGTTCCATTTGCTTAAACACTTCTATAGGATATTGTTCTGAAGAAAAAAACCTACCTTGTCTAACCTCTCCCTATAACCCAGTCCCTTGAGTCCTGGCAACATCCTTGTAAATTTCTTTTGCACTCTTTCAAACTTAATAATATCCTTCCTTTAGCAAGGTGACCAAAACTGAACTCCGAGTGCTGCCTCACCCATCTCCAGTACAACCGCAACATGACTTCCTAACTTCTATACTTAATGCCCTGACTGATGAAGGCCAATGTGCCAAAAGCCTTCATCACTGTCATGCCTGCCTGTGACTCCACTTTCAGAACATGCACCTGAACTCCAATGTCCCCCTGTCCCACTACACTTCTTAAGGCCCTACCATTCACCATGACTCTAGCCTTGATTGTTCCAAAATGCAACAATCACTCTGATCTATTTTAAACTCCATTTGCCTTTTCTCAGTCCACTTGTCCAGCTGACCAGGATCCTGTGACAGTGGATACTCCACTCTGGCAGTGGTAACATACCTGCCGTTTGTTAGAAGGTGCTGGTCACACTTGGCTTTGTACCAAAGAAATATGACATTGTCTTCATTCTTCAAGTATTTGCCTGGAGGAAGACAGAAGAGTTGTCAACATCACCTGAGTCTTGGAATATCCAACTGATCAATGTAGCATTCAGTTAATAATCATTAATTTAAAGCCAGCAATTTGAACAGAAACATAGGTTCGATTCTACCCTTGCCCTAGGCTGCTTTTTGTCTGTGGACTTTTAAAAAATAACTCCATACAATTAAGTGAGATCCAGAAACTAACCAACACCTGTACTGCTCCATGATTGTGATTACCCGAAGCAAGTGGCTATGTGGAAGTGAGATTCAGTATCGTTACATACCAGTCACTTCCCACTTGGTGAATGAGAGAGCCTGGTTATCCAATTGTGCTTTGTGAATGTGTGTGAATGAATGCAATTATCAATCTGTCCTCTCTGGGATACATACTGGCTTGTTCACACAGCAGAGACTGACAGGTACACATTGATAGATTAGAGTGGTGCTGGAAAAGCATTGATACACATTGGTACACATTGATAACAAGACTCACATGTCCACACATGACAAAGTGACAGAGACTGATTGAGAAATACACTTACACATTCAGCAGGAAGTGAGGACGGCAGATGCTGGAGATCAGAGTCGAGTCATGTGCTGGAAAAGCACCGCAGGTCAGGCAGCATCTGAGGAGCAGGACAATCAGCATTTCGGGCATAAGCCCTTCATCAGAAATTAGGCTTATGTTTACACTTATGGAAGGTTTTGGAGGGCAGGGTCATGGAGTTCATGATTGCTCAGACCCAAAAAGATGTCAATCCAGGCTTATGTGCATTTGCTCCATCTAGATGATAGCATGACACCTGTTCAGAAAATTCAGAAAAATGAACAAGTAGGAAGTTGAAACAGAAAATAAAGTTTCTTGCATAAGAATTCAGAGCAAGTATAGGTCATATAGACCCTTGACACTATTCCACTTACCAATAAGATCATGATTTTACCACCTTAGCCTGTATCCATTAATTTTGTTAACTGCCAAAAATCCAACAATCTCAGACTTCCAGACTGGCATCTGTCAAGGCGCCTCATAGTTTCTTGGTGTGAGCAATTCTCAAAAGATTCACAAAGTTTCCTGTGAAAGAATTCTCCATATTTCAGTTCTAAATGCCGAGTGCCTTATTTTGGGTATAGAAAGCCTCGTTCCAAGCTCTGCAGCTTGAGAAACAGCCATTCAACATCAATCCTGTCAAGCCTTCAATGAATTTTAAGCATTTCAATGAGATTACCTTTCATTCTTCAAAACTCCTAAGAACACAGGCCAATTCTACTTAATCTATCCTGAAAGGACAGCCCTCTCAATCTCATGATTGAATCAATCTCATGAAAGGTGGCGTACCCTCTAAGACAGGTACATTCATCCCTAAATGCAGAGATCAAATCAAGTCTTAGGTAGTTATTTTATTTTCCTTGTTCCCTCTAAGCAGCAATTCCTGTTTAATTGCTAACTTTTCAGTCTGACACCTCAGTAAGCTTGCACCCTCCAGTGGGTCTCAGGAATTAAGGGTAATGGTTCAGTATCAAATCCAGCTACATATGGTTAGCAAGCAGTTGAAATGAAAGTAAAGCAAAGTCAACTCTCCACATGCAATTGCAAAGCAATGCACCCCATGCTAGGGACTGTCTCTGGGCTGTGATTTGCTTTCCACTGTTCGATAAATAGTTTACAAAGTAGTGATTATACCTCGTAGCCAGCGGGATAGGCAAAAAGTTGGATGTAGTGTGGTTAAATCCAGCTGGTATTGACAGCTGAATGCTGTTAACAGATTTCATCTATGCGTAATGTGCCTTAATCCTTAAAATATGGGCTCAGAGGAATTCAGAGAAAGTTTATTTTAATACCTGCGCTTTTAATTGTGCTTTTGAAGGTATAACTGAGTGGAAAACTGATTTCACATCCCATATGCAATATATACCTTTGTATAAATAGAACTAATATTTTCCAAAATGCATGCAGCATTTTAAAGAACATTAAAACCATGCCATTATGTACATCGACTAAATTATACCACACATGAATCATGGTTAGCCTACTGGACCCTACTGGAACAGCTTAATCAATTCTATTTAATCATCTTACATAAGCTGAGAAGTGACTTACAATCAGTGATTTACTGAAAATGGTACCACATGTGTACTCAGAAAAGTAATGGCTCTTTTTTTCCAATTCGTTCATAGGATGTGAATGCTCATTAGAGAGCCAGCATTTATTACATTTGTTCATGGGTCTGCTGATGAGCCATTTTGCCAAGTGACAGGTTTCTTAGTAAACAATCTAATAGGATCCACCATCTCCTTTCTCCCCATGGCCTTGATGACATTAATCGGAGACCTGTAGTTCTCACTTTCTCATGGAACAATACAGCACAGTACAGGCTCTTCTGCCCACAATGTTGTGCCCAGCGTTTATCTTCAACTCAGATCAACCTAACCTACACACCCCTCAAATTACTGCCGATCATGTGCTTGTCCATGGTAAATTGCAGTGCAATTTGATCTAAACTCTTGAGTAATGAATTAATCGCAGTCAGGCGATCTGAATACAATCATATGATTAACGATGTGAACAAAGCAAATCAAAAGGTGCATTCTCCCTCAACCCCTCCCCTTCCACTAGCAACCCACTCTGCAGTATCAGGAACATCAAGATACTTGGGAACACCACCGGAGACAAGGCCTCTTCCAAACCACATATAATTTTGATTTGGAACACTATTGCAGTTCCTTCACTGTCATTGGGTTCTAAATCCTGAATTTGTCTCCCTAACAAGGTTCTGACTGTCTCTACACCACATGGACTTCAGCAATTCAAGGTGGCAGTTCACCACCAAATCTCCAGGGCAAACAGAGATGGTCAATAAATATGGGTCTAGCTAGCAATATCCGCATCCTATGAATAAATTTTTTAAAATACTCCTAAAAGCAGAATTTTTCCAGATCTCTGGATTAACTCTTTTCCATCTGCCAGGTAGAGAAATCCTTGTCAGCTACATCCACATCTCATGAATGAAATAAATGGAAGAAGATTCACTGTTATTAAAACCATTGTTTGGATTCTACAAAACACTTACAGATAAGTGTGTGCATAGCAATGGTCTGAATGTTTTTATAGGGTTAACAATTCCTAAGACTTAAAAAAAAGTGGAGACAAGCTTTACCAGAAATGCGGAGACATTTCTTCAGCCAGAGAGTGGTGGGCCTGTGGAATTCATTGCCGTGGAGTGCAGTGGAGGCTGGGACGCTAAATGTCTTCAAGGCAGAGATTGATAAATTCTTGATGTCACAAGGAATTAAGGGCTACGGGGAGAATGCGGGTAAGTGGAGTTGAAATGCCCATCAGCCATGATTGAATGGCAGAGTGGACTCGATGGCCGAATGGCCTTACTTCCGCTCCTATGTCTTGTGGTTTTATGGTCTTATTACCTGTACCAACCTTGCCCTGGTTTGCTTTACCAAAATACAATACCTCACATTTATCTAAGTTAAACTCCATCTGCTGCATGTTTCCACAGTGGCCTGTACAGATGTACAGTCTGGTGGCATTGAAGCAACTAATATCCTATTGCCATACTAAAGTTTATCTAGATGATTACATGCTCTCTAATGTTCAATTCCAACTCTTTGACAAGCTTACTTTTGGATGCAGACCAGTGACTAAGAGAAAGGGAAGCCTGCAGATGCTGGAGAGCACAGTCAAAAAGTGTGGTGCTGGAAAAGCACAGCAGGTCAGACAGCATCTGAGGAGCAAGGGAATCAATGTTTCAGACATAAGCCCTCTGATGTAACCTCATATCTCCCGTATGAAAAATGCATTCCCACAGGTAAACTGTCATTAATTCCAACAGAACTTTCAATGCCAATAACAAATTAAACCTCAGCAATCAACATCCTTACTCTGGAATGTATTTCCCTTTGGGTATAATTTCCTGCTTGCTAAAGAATGTCAAACACAGAATTAGTTTAAACGATGCTGGGGGTGAGAATTGCAGGCACATGGAGAAAGACTAAAGAACCACGTGTAATTCACAAAGG
>NW_025201028.1:0-6955 GCF_004010195.1 Chiloscyllium plagiosum | reverse complement strand
CCATGGCCACCATGTATCGTGTCGTACATTTGGCGAGACCACACTGTTGTCGACGCAGTATCACAACCGTCAGTATGTTAACTGTTAGTGGAAAGTAAATGCAAAGTTTGTAAGCCAGTTTTGTATCAATTTTGAATTGTCATTTCTTTGTCTCTCTACAAATGCTACTGTTTCATGTGGTGCAATAAACTGATTCAACCTAAGTTTTTTTTTAAATAAGGTGTGTTGGTGTATAAAACATATTTGCTTAATAAAACTGAGGCAAGCTGAAATTTTTGAAGTATGAATTGAGTCATTTAGCATTCTTCCCTCTTCCAGATCTTGGTTTTGAAATCAACCACCTCTCCAGAATTCGAATTGAATGTGTCATCATCAATGTTAAATGCATTCAAACATTGGGAGTGCCGAAGAACCCGAAACAGTGGTCAGCAGATAGCTCCCGTGCTTGTGTACTTGGAGGAGATGGTGTCCAAAATTGGTTGACAACGTAAACTTCTCAAACAATGATATGTCTTTCATGAAAAAGCCGTTGCTTTTTTAATGTACTAATGTAGATCAGTGACCACGTTGTCGTTAGCCAACTAATGATATTTCACGGAAAGCAAATAATTCGAACAACATTAACCCATTTCAGTTGGAATATGTGGGACATTCAATAGACAGTGTGGTCCTCCAGATAATGACGGAATGCAATAGTTTCCTGATATTTTCAAGTGATCGTCTCAAAAATAATGATAACACAGAAATGGCTCTTGGGCCAACTGTGACTGTACTGGGCAAAAGCAACGCACTTCGACGTGTTGACACCGTCAAGTTTACAATACTCATTGAAGGATAATTTCATTAACTTACCTAACTCCATCAGCATAGAATGTGCGACAAATGCTTTGGGCAACATACATTGCTGTTGCTTTCTTTCCAGCTGAACTAAAGTTTCGTTCTCAAGGTAAATTGGTATAGACTTTGACTGATAACGTTCTTCCTGACCGAATTTCCAATTGATGCAAACGAAAACGATTTTATTGCCTGATTAATCCTGCGTTTAAATTTTAATGTTCAAGTCCAAACGCAGCAGTCACATCGCTCAGGTCACAACTGAAGTGATTGGGAAAACTGGATGCACAATTGCCAAGAATAATCAAGTGTAAGGCAGTTTTCTTCATCTAATTCTTGACAGGTCTTAAAAATGAAATAGGTGCATAGGGTAGGAAGCAATCGCTGCTTCACTATTCCCTTTTTTATGTCTTGTTCATTTCTGATGCTATTGTTCCATTTCTTGATTTTGCTTCACACAGGAACAGAACTTCGTTACAAAACTCAACACACACACTGGAATTGTCTGGTAATCTTCAAAAGGCAGCAGCTAGAAAGAAATTCTATATGGCCTCCACTTTCACGCCCACGAGTAAATTGCACACTGTGTTAAACAATGATAACTCATATTCAAGATTGCACCGTAGCTTGGTAACATTTTGCAAGTGGTCGATAGCAGATCTCCATTCCCATGTTTTAAATCAGTTTGCTGTTTTAACCTTAATATCAATTCTATCAGAAATACTAACAAAGTTTGATTAGATTAGATTACAGTTTAGATTAGATTAGATTAGATTAGATTAGATTACATTACATTACAGTGTGGAAACAGGCCCTTCGGTCCAACAAGTCCACACCGACCCGCCGAAGCGTAACCCACCCATACCCCTACATTTACCCCTTACCTAACACTACGGGCAATTTAGCATGGCCAATTCACCTGACTTGCACATCTTTGGATTGTGGGAGGAAACCGGAGCACCCGGAGGAAACCCACGCAGACACGGGGAGAACATGCAAACTCCACACAGTCAGTCGCCTGAGGCGGGAATTGAACCCGGGTCTCTGGCGCTGTGAGGCAGAAGTTTGCTTGAAACTTCTTTCAGTTCTAACGATTCTACGGTTGACAGGGCTCGGAAACTTTTTCTGCAATTTCAGGCCCAAGGTAATAATGGCCTACCATCTTCCCACAAACTCGGCCTACTCGTGAAAACCCAGAACTGAGTTCCATTTATCCTGCAAGCAAGAACTGGCCCCACGGTGACGTATACCAAGCCAACCAGACGACGGCAAGTTCTCATGAAGCATTGACTTGCCGAAACTAGCAGCTCCGAATTCACAGAAGGTTGGAACGAAAGCCCAGATATCGTGTGAACAAGAAATACGGTGATCTCACATCGTGGAAGACCGACTGAACAGGCTGCATCATGCACTCCCATTCTCATAGTCACGAATCGTGCCCAGGACGCCATAGCGCACCTCCCAGAATAGCAGGCTTCGCTCAAACACATCCGCGGTCGATTCGTAGCGACTGCCATGTTGGGAGATGTGCTGGACATCCTTAAACTTTCTTCTTGGTGACTTTAACCAGGCAAACCTCAAAAACCGGCTACAAATATGTCTCCTGTTCCACCAGTCGTCTGAACTTCCTTGACCGCAGATAAACCACCCTCAAAGATTTCTATCAGTCCATTCACCATTCACATTTTTGAACATCAGATTGTAGGTCTGTTTCCCGCTCCACTTGGATGAAAAGAAGGAATTGGTGCGTGAGCATCTAATATAGAAAGTAGTGCAGTATTGCTCTGGGCAATGGATGGCTATTACAGGACTTCCTAGAATAAGTGGACGGTGCTGCATTCAAGTAATCAGTGCCCAGTCTAAGCAAATATGCCAGTACCATCACGAACGTCATTAGTGTGCAGAAGACAGTGCGCTGAATGTTGTAATCTGAATGTTCGCCATGTGGATAACATGGACGAAATGAGAGTTCCTGTCCCAAATGATTTCCAAGTCAAAGGTACACAGGTAAAACAAACTTGCTCGATACAAAAAATCCAAGTAAGCCGTTTATACGTCCATCGGAGATGACAGGGGGCAACACGAAACAAATCTTGATGTGTGCACCGTCAATTACGGAAAGACTTTCACATACATCAAACTACAAAGAGAAGTTGAACAGAATTGAGGACAATGGTACATCACAACACGATTGTAAGCTTGTTATCACAGCAGCCTGGGATGCAACGTAACCACGATTACCACAACAGATTGAACTTCTTTAGAGATTACTCCCAGACAGCCACTGGCCTCGATAGAATCCACAGCCCTGCACTCAGATCCTGTGCGGACTAGCTGGTGGGAAACTTCACAGGCGTATTTAACTTCTCCTCACTACAATCATAACTACCCACCTTCTTCCAGAAGACTACTGCAAACCTGCTTACCAACGACAAATCGCACAGTTGCGTCTCTCCCTGTCTCCTGGTGCCGCTAACTTTCGTAATTTGAAAGCAGTTCGATAGGTTCATCATGATTCTCATCAACTTCAGCCCACAAAATTCCCTTGATCCTTTGACATTCGCCAAAATGGACGTGTCTCAAGAGTGATCAGCCTCCATTATCACGAGCAGCGGGAACGGTGAGGGCAAGAATCAGGGGGCCACCGGGAAGTAAACTTTCCTCTAAAAGGACTAACCTCGAGAATCAATGCCCTCGATTTACACCAGAAGCAGTGAGAGTGAGAACCAGGAAACTGCCAGGAATTTGAATTTCCCTCCAAAAGGACTTAACTTGAGATTCAACTGCCTCTATTTACAGTTGGGGGCAAAGAGGACCAGGGAAGGCCAGGAAGGCAAATCTGCCTCTAAAGGTACTGACCTCGAGATTCAGCGTTCTGCATTTTCATCAGCAACGGGAATGGTGTGATGAAGAACCAGAGTGTTGTTCCAAAGTAAGATTTCCGCCAAAAGAACTTGCCTCCAGATTTTGTGGCCTTAGTTTACTCAGCAGCGGGGTCTTGACATCGAGGGCGGAGGGCTGCTGGGAAGGTAATTTCCCTCTGACAGACTTACGTCATGAGTCAGCAGCCTTCATTTACAACAATCGTTAGTGTGGTGAGAGCGATGACTGGGAGCTGCTGGGAATGTATGTTTCCCTCTAGAAGGAGTTAGCTCGAGCATCAGCGTCTTTCGTTTTCAGCAGCAGCTGGAGCTGAGAGATCCACAGCCAGGTTGATGCTGGGAACGTCAGTTTCCCTCAGAAAGGACTTGTGTCGAGAGTCAGTGTCCTACATTTTTAACAGCAGCAGCAGCTGTGAGAGCGAATATCAGGGGACGGCCAGGAATGGAAATTTCCTTCTAAAAGGACTTACCTCCAGTGTCAGTTACCTCCAGTGTCAGCTGCCTCCATTTTCAGCAGCAACGGGAACGCTATGACTCATGACCAGGAGACTGTCGAGCAGGTAAGTTTCTCTTTTAAAAGACTTATCTCGAGAATCATTGGTGTTCATTTTCCGCAGCAGCAGGAGTGGCAAGAGTGAACCGCGAGGCTCCCTGGAAGGTAAATTTCCCTCTGAACGGAGTTACCTCGAACGTCATCGGCCACCATTTTCAGCATCAGCGAGAGCGCTGAGAACAAGGATCTCAATGGGAGCAATTGTGCGCGAAAGAGCATTTCTTACCAATTTAAGAAGTTCTTTGAAGAAGTGACAAGGTTGATTGGGCGAAGTGCTGTGTAAATGTTGTAGTCATCGACTTCAATAAGACATTCGACAAGATTACACATGGTAGGCTGTTAGAGAAAGAGAGGTCGCATGGGATCCTGGGTGTACTAGCGAGATGGATAAAGAACTGGCTGGGCAACAGGATACAGAGTGTAATAGCGGAAGGGAGTTTCTCAAAATGGAGAACTGTGACAACTGGTGTTCCATCGGAATCAGTGCTGGGACCACTGTTGCGTGTGATATATATATTCATGATCTATAGGAAGGCATAGGTCGTCTGAGGAGCAAGTTTGTAGATGACAATAAAATTGGTGGAGTAGTAGAATGTGAATGGAGGCTGTCAGAAAATACAACAGAATATAGATATATTGGAAATAGCATATGTTAAAACCCAGCAATTGCGAGGTGATGGATTGTGGAAGGTCCAATAAAAGAGCGAACTACCCAGCAAATGGAAAAGCCCGAGGGAACATTGATGTACTCAGAAATCTCGGTGTTCAGGTCCATCGTGCACTGAATGTGACAACGCAGCTAGATAGAGTCGTCAGGAAGGCACATAGCATGCTTTCCTTCATCAAACGGTACATCGAGTACAAGACTTGGCACGTCATATAACAGATTGGTGACATATTTACCAGGCTACATTTGGAATATTGCCTAAATTTCTGTCGGACAGAACATAGAAAAGTTGAATGTATGTGCGAATACATTTAAGAATAAATTCTTCCTCGCTGAATTCAGACTTTTAAACTGATCACACACACACCCACTAAAAAAATTAATTCTGATCTCACTCTCTGCATGTAAACCCAGTCACTGGGATATTCTACACACGAGTCTGTGTCATCGATGCACTTCTTATGCTGGAATCTGTCCGTATGCCAATCAAAATAACAGTATTCCATGTATCTCAGTACACGTGACAACAATAAATCAATCAAACAATCAATAAAGTTCAGTCTGCAGGCGTGCACTAATCCATGTTCAAATGCACAAGACCTGACAAGCAAAAGTGATAGTTCTAATAAGTAGTAAATGACTGTGTATCACACAAAATTCCAGCTCTGATTATCACCAACAGGAAGCAATCTAACCAGCGTCATTGATAGTCCATGGTGTTGCAAGCACTGAAATACAGTCTGGCAAAATCTGCCAAGTGGTTACCATTGACCAGAACCTGACAGCAAAACTCATGTGCATTCAATAGCTTCAGTAGCAGGACACAGGAATCTTGCAGCTCGCCCCTTACTATTTGTCTTCCCATAGTGTCGTTTGGCCGTCGACAAGACATAAATCAGTTGTATGATTAAATAGTTTGGTTCATTTAGAATTAGGGTCACGTAATCAGAAATGTAGTCTCTTCTTTTATCCGCTCACTACTGCTGCCATTTCTCCAGACTTACCTGCCTTTGCTTCAGATTTCTGACGAACTTTTTGTTTTCTGCCACGACGTTATGAAATAGTACCAAACTGGTCAAATGACTGCAACTGCAACACCATCCAAGAAGCTGGACACCATCCGGGCCAACGCATCCAAATGGATTCTCAACAACTCTACGAACGTACACTTCCTGGACGACCATTGTTGAACAAAAGCAGTGCGTATCGTCGACACAATGAACTGCAATCATTCCCAATGGTAACGAAATATGAGCAGGAAATACTGGCAAAACTATTAAACGCTGACATCCTGTGATTGAACTAAAATGAAATCATGTTTCAAAACAAGGACAGGGATCAAATGCGATTTATCCGGCTGTTGTGTTGTTTGGAGGGATGGTCTTATGAGGAAAGGTTAAGGCACGTGAGGGTGATGTCATGAGAGAGACGAAGGTAACTTAGCTGAGACATACAAGATAATCAGAGGGTGAGATAGGATGAACAGTGAGAGCTTTTCCTCTGATATTGATAGCTCGCACGAAGGGACATAGATATAAATTGAGGGGTCATAAATGCAGAACAGATGTCAGAAGTAGTTTCTGAATTCAGAGAGTGGAAGAGGCGCGGAATGCTTTGCCTGCAACTGTATTATATTCGTCAAATTTAAGGGCATTTAAGTTGTCATTGAATAAACATATGGAGGAAAATGGAACCGTGTAGGAGAGATATCCTTCAGATTGGTTCCACAGTTCGGCGTAAAATCGAGGAACGAAGGACTAGAACAGCATTATAATGTTCGATGTTCCATGTTCAAAGATTTATACATAAATTGGAGCAGTCTTCCATACTCCTAAGTACATGGACACTCGAGACCATCATACGTGAGCAAATAATATAATACCATCGGAAAAGTTTCAATAAAACAATCAAAGTTGAAAGAAATTAATCATTCCTTTCACACCAGAACAACATCTGTGGCAGTGGCTACCTGCGCAACCTGGAATGTCAACCAGTTTCTGGCCTTGATAACATTGTATT
>NW_025201027.1:0-6954 GCF_004010195.1 Chiloscyllium plagiosum | reverse complement strand
TCACTGTAATACTTCAGGGAGGGCACCAGCAGTTATCACAGTAATGCAGGAGAGAGTGTACCAATAGCTATCACTGTAACACTGCAGGGAGAGCACGAGCAGCTATCACTGTAATACTGCAGCGAGGGAGCCAGCAGCTACCACTTTGATACTGCAGGGAGGGCACCAGCAGCTATCAGTGTAATATTGCAGACAGGACACCAGCAGCTATCACTCTAATACTGCAGGGATGGCATCAGCAGCTATCACTGTAATACTGCAGGGAGAGGACCAGCAGCTATCACAGTAACGCAGGAGGGAGTGTACCAGTAGCTATCACTGTAACACTGCAGACAGGACACCAGCAGCTATCACTGTAATACTGCAGGGAGTGCACCAGCAGCTATCACAGTAATGCAGGAGGGAGTGTACCAGTAGCTATCACTGTAACACTGCAGGGTGGGCACCAGCAGCTATCACTGTAATACTGCAGGGAGAACACCAGCAGTTATCACTGAATTACTGCAGGGTGGACACCAGCAGCTATCACTGTAATACTGCAGGGAAGACACCAGCAGCTATCACTGTAATTCTGCAGGGAGTGCACCAGCAGCTATCACAGTAATGCAGGAGGGAGTGTACCAGTAGCTATCACTGTAACACTGCAGGGTGGGCACCAGCAGCTATCACTGTAATACTGCAGGGAGTGCATCAGTAGCTATCACAGTAATGCAGGAGTGAGCGTACCAATAGTTATCACAGTAACACTGCAGGGAGAACACCAGCAGTTGCTACTGTCATACTGCAGAGATGGCCTCAGCATCTATCACTGTAATACTGCAGGGAGTTAACCAGCAGCCATCACTGCAATACTGCAGGGAGGACACCAGCTGCTATCACTGTAATACTGCAGGTTAGGACACCTGCAGCTATTGCTGTAATACTGCAACACAGACACCAGCAGCTATCACTGTAATACTGCAGGGAGGGCACCAGCAGCTATCACTGTGCAACTGCAGGGAGGACATCAGCAGCTATTGCTGTACTACTGACAATACACCAGCAGCGATCACTGTAATAATGCAGTAGGACACCAGCAGCTATCACTGAATTGCTGCAGGGTGGACACCAGCAGCTATTGCCGTAATACTGCAGCACAGACCCCAGCAGGTATCACTGTAATACTGCAGGGAGGGCACCAGCAGCTATCACTGTGCTACTGCAGGAAGGACATCAGCAGCTATTGCTGTACTACTCCAGAGAATGCACCAGCAGCGATCACTGTAATACTTCAGCGAGGGCACCAGTAGCTAACAGTGTAATATTGCAGACAGGACACCAGCTGCTATCACTGTAATACTGCAGGTTAGGACACCTGCAGCTATTGCTGTAATACTGCAACACAGACACCAGCAGCTATCACTGTAATACTGCAGTAGGACACCAGCAGCTATCACTGAATTACTGCAGGGAGGACACCAGCAGCTATTGCTGTAATACTGCAGCACAGACCCCAGCAGCTACCACTTTGATACTGCAGGGAGGGCACCAGCAGCTATCACTGTAATACTGCAGGGAGGACACCAGCAGCTATTGCTGTACTACTCCAGAGAATACACCAGCAGCGATCAGTCTAACACTGCAGTAGGACACCAGCAGCTACCACTTTGATACTGCAGGGAGGGCACCAGCAGCTATCACTGAATTACTGCAGGGAGGACACCAGCAGCTATCACAGTAATACTGCAGGGAGGACCCCAGCAGCTATTGCTGTACTACTGCAGCACAAACACCAGCAACTATCACTGAATTATTGCAAGGAGGACATCATCAGCTATCACGGTAATACTGCAGGGAGGACACCAGCAGCTATTGCTGTAATACTGCAGCACAGACACCAGCAGCTGCCACTGTAATACTGCAGACAGGACACGAACAACTATCACTGTAATACTGCAGGGAGGACACCAGCAGCTGCCACTGTAATACTGCAGAGAGGGCATCAGCATCTATCACTGTAATACAGCAGGGAGTAAAACCAGCAGCTATCACTGCAATACTGCTGGGGAGGACACCTGCAGCTATTGCTGTAAGACTGCAGGGAGGACACCAGCAGCTATCACTGTAATACTGCAGGGAGGGCACCTGCAGCTGCCACTGTAATACTGCAGAGAGGGCCCCAGCATCTTTCACTGTAATACTGCAGGGAGTTAACCAGCAGCCATCACTGCAATACTGCAGGGAGGACACCAGCTGCTATCACTGTTATACTGCAGGGAGGACTCCTACAGCTATTGCTGTAATACTGCAGCACAGACACCAGCAGCTATCACGTAATACTGCAGGGAGGGCACCAGCAGCTATCACTGTGCAACTGCAGTGAGGACATCAGCAGCTATTGCTGTACTACTCCAGAGAATGCACCAGCAGCTATCACCGTAATACTTCAGCGAGGGCACCAGTAGCTAACAGTGTAATACTGCAGGAGGTCACCAGCAGCTATCACTGCAATACTGCAGACAGGACACCAGCAGCTATCACTGTAATACTGCAGGGAGGGCACCAGCAGCTATCACTGTCATACTACAGGGAGGACACCAGCAGCTATTGCTGTACTACTCCAGAGAATACACCAGCAGCGATCAGTCTAATACTGCAGTAGGACACCAGCAGCTATCACTGAATTACTACAGGGAGGACACCAGCAGCCAGCACAGTAATACTGCAGGGAAGACCCCAGCAGCTATTGCTGTACTACGGCAGCTCAAACACCTGCAACTATCACTGAATTATTGCAAGGAGGACATCATCAGCTATCACAGTAATACTGCAGCACAGACACCAGCAGCTATCACTGTAATACTGCAGACAGGACACGAACAACTATCACTGTAATACTGCAGGGAGGACACCAGCAGCTGCCACTGTAATACTGCAGAGAGGGCATCAGCATTTATCAATCTAATCCAGCAGGGAGTAAAACCAGCAGCTATCACTGCAATACTGCTGGGGAGGACACCTGCAACTATTGCTGTAAGACTGCAGCACAGACACCAGCAGCTATCACTGTAATACTGCAAGGAGGGCACCAGCAGCTATCACTGTGCTACTGCAGGGAGGGCACCTGCAGCTATCACTGTGCAACTGCAGGGAGGACATCAGCATATTGCTGTATTACTCCAGACAATACACCAGCAGCTATCACTGTAATACTACAGTATGACACCAGCAGCTATCACTGTAACACTGCAAGGAGGGCATCAGAAGCTATCACTGTAATACTGCAGACAGGACACCAGAAGCTATCACTGTAATACAGAATGGAGGCCACCAGCAGTTATCACAGTAATGCAGGAGAGAGTGTACCAGTAGCTATCACTGTAACACTGCAGGGAGAGCACCAGCAGCTATCACTGTAATACTGCAGGGAAGACACCAGCAGCCATCACTCTAATACTGCAGGGAGGGCATCAGCAGCTATCACTGTAATACTGCAGGGAGGGTACCAGCAGCTATCACAGTAACACAAGAGGGAGTGTACCAGTAGCTATCACTGTAACACTGCAGACAGGACACCAGCAGCCATCACTGTAATACTGCAGGGAGTGCACCAGCAGCTATCACAGTAATGCAGGAGGGAGTGTACCAGTAGCTATCACTGTAACACTGCAGGGAGGACACCAGCAGCTATCACTGTAATACTGCAGGGAGGACACCAGCAGCAGTTACTGTACTACTCCAGAGAATACACCAGCAGCGATCGCCGTAACACTACAGTAGGACACCAACAGCTATCACTGATTTACTGCAGGGAGGACACCAGCAGCTATCACTGTAATACTGCAGGGATGACACCAGCAGCTATCACTGTAATACTGCAGGGAGGGTACCAGCAGCTATCACAGTAATGGAGGAGAGAGTGTACCAGTAGCTATCACTGTAACACTGCAGGGACGACACCAGCAGCTATCATTGTAATACTGCAGGGAGTGCACCAGCAGCTATCACAGTAATGGAGGAGAGAGTGTACCAGTAGCTATCACTGTAACACTGCAGGGAGGACACCAGCAGTTATCACTATAATGCCACAGGGAGGACACGAGCAGCTATCCCTGTAATACTGCAGGGAGTGCACCAGCAGCTATCACAGTAATGCAGGAGGGAGTGTACCAGTAGCTATCACTGTAACACTGCAGGATGGGCACCAGTAGCTATCACTGTAATACTGCAGACAGGACACCAGCAGCTATCACTGTAATACAGAATGGAGGGCACCAGCAGTTATCCCACTAATGCAGGAGAGAGTGTACCAGCAGCTATCATTGTAACACTGCAGGGAGAGCACCAGCAGCTATCACTGTAATACTGCAGCGAGGGAACCAGCAGCTACAACTTTGATACTGCAGGGAGGGCACCAGCATCTATCACTGTAATACTGCAGGGAGGACACCAGCAGCTATCACTGTAATACTGCAGGGAGGGCATCAGCAGCTATCACTGTAATATTTCAGGGACTGCACCAGCAGGTATCACAGTAACGCAGGAGGGAGTGTACCAGTAGCTATCACTGTAACACTGCAGGGTGGGCACCAGCAGCTATCACTGTAATACTTCAGGGACTGCACCAGCAGCTATCACGTAATACTGTAGGGAACACAAGCAGCTATCACTGTAATACTGCAGGGACGACACCAGCAGCTATCACGTAATACTGCAGGGAGTGCATCAGCAGCTATCACAGTAATGGAGGAGGGAGTGTACCAGTAGCTATCACTGTAACACTGCAGGGAGGACACCAGCAGTTATCACTATAATGCCACAGGGATGACACCAGCAGCTATCCCTGTAATACTGCAGGGAGGACACCAGCAGCTATCACAGTAATGCAGGAGGGAGTGTACCAGTAGCTATCACTGTAACACTGCAGGGTGGGCACCTGCAGCTATCACTGTACTACTGCAGGGAGGACACCAGCATCTATCACTGTAATACAGCAGGGAGTAAAACCAGCAGCTATCACTGCAATACTGCTGGGGAGGACACCTGCAGCAATTACTGTAAGATTGTGGCACAGACACCAGCAGCTATCACTGTAATACTGCAGGGAGGACACAAGAAGCTATCACTGTGCTACTGCATGGAGGGCATCTGCAGCTATCACTGTGCAACTGCAGGGAGGACATCACCATATTGCTGTACTACTCCAGACAATACACCAGCAGCTATCAATGTCATACAGAATGGAGGGCACCAGCAGTTATCAAAGGAATGCAGGAGGGAGTGTACCAGTAGCTATCACTGAAATACTGCAGGGAGGACACCAGCAGCTATCACTGTAATACTGCAGGGAGGACACAAGAAGCTATCACTGTGCTACTGCATGGAGGGCATCTGCAGCTATCACTGTGCAACTGCAGGGAGGACATCAGCATATTGCTGTACTACTCCAGACAATACACCAGCAGCTATCACTGTCATACAGAATGGAGGGCACCAGCAGTTATCAAAGGAATGCAGGAGGGAGTGTACCAGTAGCTATCACTGAAACACTGCAGGGAGGACACCAGCAGCTATCACCGTAATACTGCAGGGAGGGAACCAGCAGCTACCACTTTGATACTGCAGGGAGGGCACCAGCAGCTATCACTGTAATACTGCAGGGAGGACACCAGCAGCTATCACTGCAATACTGCAGGGAGGGCACCAGCAGCTATCACAGTAATACTGCAGGCGGTGCACCAGCAGCTATCACATTAACGCAGGAGGGAGTGTACCAGTAGCTATCACTGTAAAACTGCAGGGAGGACACCAGCAGCTATCACTGTAATACTGCAGGGAGGGAACCAGCAGCTACCACTTTGATACTTCAGGGAGGGCACCAGCAGCTATCACTGTAATACTGCAGGGAGGACACCAGCAGCTATCACTGTATTACTGCAGGGAGTGCACCAGCAGCTATCACAGTAACGCAGTAGGGAGTGTACCAGTAGCTATCAATGTAACACTGCAGGGAGGACACCAGCAGCTTACACTGTAATACTGCAGGGAGTGCACAAGCAGCTATCACAGTAGTGAAGGAGGGAGTGTACCAGCAGCTATCACTGTAATACTGCAGACAGGACACCAGCAGCTATCACTGTGATACTGCAGGGAGGACACCAGCAGCTGTTGCTGTACTACTCCAGAGAATACATCAGCAGCGATCGCCGTAACACTGCAGTAGGACACCAGCAGCTATCACTGAATTACTGCAGGGAGGACACCAGCAGCTATCACTGTAATACTGCAGGGACGATACCTGCAGCTATCACTATAATACTGCAGGGAGTGCACCAGCAACTATAACAGTAATGCAGGAGGGAGTGTACCAGTAGCTATCACAGTAACACTGCAGGGAGAGCACCAGCAACTATCACAGTAATACTGCAGGGAGGACACCAGCAGCTATCGGAGGACACCAGCAGCTATTGCAGTAACACTGCAGGGAGGACACCAGCAGCTATCACTGTAATACTGCAGGGAGTGCACCAGCAACTATCAAAGTAATGCAGGAGGGAGTGTACCAGTAGCTATCACTGTAACACTTCAGGGAGAGCACCAGCAGCTATCACTGAAATACTACAGGAAGAGCACCAGTAGCAACTCTGTAATACTGCACGGAGGACACCAGCAGCTATTGCTGTAATACAGCAGCACAGACACCAGCAGCTATCATTCTAATACTGCAGGCAGGACGCCAGCAGCTATCACTGTAATACTGCAGCGAGGGGCCCAGCAGCTACCACTGTATTACTGCAGAGAGGGCATCAGCATCTATCGCGGTAATACTGCAGGGAGTTAACCAGCAGCTATCACTGTAATACTGCAGCGAGGACAGCAACATCTATCACTGTAATACTGCAGGGAGAGTACCAGCAGCCACCACTGCAATACTGCAGGGAGGACACCAGCAGCTATCACTGTCAGACTGCAGAG
>NW_025201026.1:0-6952 GCF_004010195.1 Chiloscyllium plagiosum | reverse complement strand
CCTCACAGCCCGGCATATCCCCCACTCAACCATTACCATCAAGTCGGGGGGGGGGGGGTCACCCCTGGTTCAATGGAGAGGGCAGGAGGTCATGCCAGGAGCAGCACCAGGCATACCTGAAAGTGAGATGTCAGTCTGGTGAAGGTACCAAACAGGACTACTCGTATGCCAGACAGGATAAGCAGCAAGTGATTCACAGAGCTAAGTGATCCCACAACCAACAGATTAGATCTAAGCTCTGCAATCCTGCCACATCCAGTTGTGAATGGTGGTGAACAGTTAAACAACTCACTGGAGGAGGCGGCTCCACAAATATCCCCATCCTCAATGATGGAAGAGCCTAACACATTAGTGCAAAATACAAGGCTGAAGCATTTGCAGCAGTCTTCAGCCAGAACTGCCGAGTGGATGATCCATCTCGGCCTCCTCCAGTGATTCCTCAGCATCACGGACACCAGTCTTCAACCAATTTGACTCACACTGCATGATATCAAAAAACTGTTGGAGGCACTAGATACTGCACTGGCTATGGGCCCTGTTACTATCCTGGCAATAGTACTGAGACTTGTCGTCCAGAACTTGCTGCTCCCCTAGCCAAGCTGTTCCAGTACAGTTACAACATTGGCATCCACCCGACAATGTGGAAAATTGCCCAGATATGTTCTGTACACAAAATGCAAGACAAATCCAACCGGCCAATTAGAGCCCAATCAGTCTACTCTTCATCATCAGTAAAGTGTTGGAAAATGTCATCAACAGCAGCACCTGCTCAGCAATAATCTGCTCAGTGATGCCCAGTTTGGGTTCTGCCAGGGTCACTCAGCTCCTGACCTCATTCTAGAGGTGAGGTGAGACTGACAGCTCTACAGTCGCTACAAGAACAGGTCAGTGGCTAGGAATCCTGTACGAAGTAATTCACTTCCTGACTCCCCAAAGCCTGTCCACCATCTGCAAGGCACAATTCAGGAGTGTGATGGAATACTCCCCATTTGCCTGGATGGGTGTAGCTCCAACAACACTCAAGAAGCTCAACACCATCCAGTATAAAGTAGCCCATTGGCACCATATCCATAAGTATCCACTTCCTCCACCACCGATGCTCAGTAGCAGCACCATGTACTATCTACATGATAGACAGGAGAAATTCACCAAGGCTCCTTCCAAACTCACAATCACTTCCATTTCGAAGGACAAAGGCAGCAAATATATAGAAACACCACTACCTGCAAGTTTGCCTCCAAGACACTTACCATCCTGACTTGAAAAAATATATTGCCATTCCTTCACTGTCACTGGGTCAAAATTCCCCCCCAGGATCTTTGTGGGACTACCTACAGCAGGTCGACTGCAGCAGTTCAAGAAAGCAGCTCACCACCACCTTCTTAAGGTCAACTAGGGAAAGACAATAAATGCTGCCCTGCCAGCTATACCCATGTCCTATGAGCGAATGAAAAAAAATTAGAAAACAGCCTATGCCTCTATATTTCCTACCAAAGTCACACTTTCCCACATTGTAATCCATCTACCACTTCTTTGCCCACCCTTCTGGCCTGACCAGGTCCTTCTGCAGCCTGCCACTTCCTCAGCGCTACCTGTTCCTCCACCTAGCTTCATGTCGCCTGCAAACTTAGCAACAATACCCTCAGGTCCTTTGTCCAGATTGTTAATGTATGGTGTGAGTAGTTGTGGTTCCAACACTGATGTCTGCGGAACTCTGCTAGTCCCTGGCTGTCATCCTGAAAAACACTCCTTTATCCTTACTCTCTGCTTTCTGCCAGTCATCCGATTCTTTATCCATACCAGTACCTTGCCCCTCACACCATGGCCTCTTATCATATTTAGCAGCCTCCTGTGCAGTACTTTGTCAAAGGCCTCTGGGGACATCTAACTAGACCATATCCATTGACTCTTCTTTGTCCAAACTGCTCCTCATGACCTGCTCAAAGAATGCTAACAAATTCGTAGGGCATGACCTCGCCTTGTTGAAAACTCAGCCATCTTCTACCATACACTTCCAAGTACTCTGCAATCTCATCCTGAATAATGGGGCTTTAAAATCTTACCAACAACTGAGGTCAGGCTAATCAGCCTATAATTTCCTGTCTTCTGCCTCCCTCTAATGTGTTACATTAGCCATTTTCCAGTCCTCTGGGACCTTTCCTGACTCCAATGATTCCTGAAAGATCACTATCAATGCCTCCACAATCTCCTCAGTGATCTCTTTCAGAACTCTGGGGTGTAGTCCAACTGGTCTGGATAATTTATCTACTTTCAAACCTTTCAGCTTCCCCCCCACCTTCTCCTTAGTGATGGCCACTACACTCACCTTTGGCCCTGACTTTTTTGAAGTTCTGGTATAATACTGGTGTCTTCCACTGTTGCAAAGAACCTATTTAGTGTCTCTGCCATTTCTTTGTCCCCCATTCTACTATTACTTCTCCAGCCTCATTTTCCAGCGATCCAATTTCCATTCTTGCCTCTCTCTTACTTCTTATATATTTTACAAAATTCCTGCAATTTTTTTTATATTACTATTACTACTCTCATATTTCATCTTCTTCCCCTTACTTTTTTTTAGTTATCCTCTGGCTTTCTACTAATCTTCACCGCATTGTATGCTTTTTCTTTTGTTTTTATGCTGTTCCCAACTTCCCTTGTCAGCCAAGGTTGCCTCGTCCTCCCCTTGGTATGTTTCTTCTTCCTTGGGATGAATTTCTGCTGTGCCTCCAAATTACTCTCAGAAACCCCTACCATTGGTGCTTCACCATCTTGCCTCCTCAGCTCCACTTCCAATCAACTCTGACCAGCTCCTCCCTCGTATCTTTTTAGTTACTTTTACTCAATTGCAATGCTTTTACATTTATTCTAGCTTCTCCCTCAACTTGCAGGGTGAATTCTATCATATTACAGTAATGCCCTCTAGGGGTCCCTTTACTCTGATCAAGTCTGCCTCATTACACATCACCAAATCCAGTATTGCCTATTCCCGAGTGGGCTGTACCACAAACTGCTCTGAAAAACTATATCGTAGACATTCCAAGAATTCCTTTTCTTGGGACTCACTACCAACCTGATTTTTCTAGATCACCTGTTTATCAAAGTCCCTCATGATTATCGTCATCATACCTTTCTTCCATGCCTTTTTTATTTCCTGATTTATTTTCTGTCCCACATTCTGATTACTGCTAGGAGGCATGCCATTAAGGTCTCTCTTCCTTTGCAGTTCCTCGATTGTATCCACACAGTATTATGCTTTCCAACTCTATATCATTTCTTGCTATTGATTTAACTTCACTTCTTTCTAATAAGACAACCCCTCTGCCTCTGCCCATCTGCCTGTCTTTTCAATAGGAAATGTATCCTTTGATATTTAGCTCCCAGCCCTGATCCCCCATCAGCCACATCTCTGTGATACCAACAACATCATACCTGCCAATATCAATTTGTGTTACAAGCTCATTTATCTTGTTTCATTTTGTATATGTGATGTGGAGGTGTCGGTGTTGGACTGGGGTATATTGTGTGCATTTCAATACAACACCCTCATTCTTGCGCTGGCTGCCCCCCTTTCTCATAGTTGTCCGTTTATCTGCTGTGCCAGGAGGCAAACAGCCCAAAGTTGGGTAGAAAGACTTGAGATGGGTGGGCGATCTGAAATTCAGCTCTTCACCCCTTATGTGGAGAGTAGCCTAACTCTGACTGTTCATATGGCTGACTAACCATATCTGAGTTGTCTCCATGTTGTTTTTGAAGAAAACGGTATGATGATTGGTATCGGAGAGTGCCTTTGACTTTGTCTGTGAGGACTCTCCGAGCAAAGGCTATTTGCCTTCGGCATGACTGAGGCCTGCTGACAACTATGACAAGCTTGCTTCCTTTGTGTCTGCGCTAAACGACAAGGCAAGACAGAAGTAATTTGAGTCTTGTATTTTCGGCTGAGGGGGAAAAGTACACAAAGGTAGTAAAGGGAAGGGATCCTGTGACTATCCAGGTTGACTCAGAGTGAGTGAACGCTATGACAGCTAGTGAACAGGCTGGAGATATAGCCTGGTGTGTCCCTGAGCACACAGTGTCCTTGCTGCAGCATTACTGTGAGAGTTACCAGTACAGCCTGAGGTGGGGCATTGATGAGCAGAAGTGTCCTGTAAGGGAATCGGAGATGTGTCATGAGGGTTCTCACAGGCTGGCACATATTGGATGCCAATGTCTGTGGATGTGGGGTGTCTGTAGCTGGTGACCATGGAGCGTGTCCTGAGATGTTGGTACCTCGTGTCCAACATGGAGGTTGTTTGGAGCAAGCAGTGAGCTGAATTCACCAGGTAACCACTCTGATTTCTATGGTCAGAATTCTTGGCATCTAATTTGTTTAGTGAGTTTGGGAAGACAAGAAGCTGAATATTAATGAGGTGAGTTGGGCCATCACCAAGGTATTTAACAAGCTCTAATCATTGTCGGTTGGCAGTCCACCACTGCCCAGTGTGAGCTCACCACACTGCCTTGAAAGGAGTAAAAGATGGAGCAGGATACTCCTGACATCGAGATAGGCCTTGCTGAGCTTCTTGTTCGATTCTGCCACACGTCTTGCCAGAGTCAACGTTATAGCTCTGACCCCTATAAGATTCTGACAAGGACAATGTTCTGATCTGTTAGACAATTCAGATCAAAATTCCGAACAGTTCCGATCAAAGTGAGAGTGCTATTAGTTCCTTATTGCTTGGATTGAACCCAGATCTCTAAATTGAAGGGAAAGCATTCTAAATTCCCGTTTTTAAAGATACTAAGAAAACCAAAACATGGTTACTTTTACTATAAATATACAATTCTGATTTAGTATCACATTAAGTGGCATGGATGTGAATTTCATTGGACACATGGAAGTTATTGTGAATTGAAAACTAAATATTTCAAACCACTTGACATTGGATAAAGTGGTTGGTGTATGTACCATACACAGTCGAAGAGTTGAGGATAGAACAAAGAACAATATATCACAGGGACAGGTCCTTTGGCCCTCTAAGCCTGCAACAACACAATTTGCCCTTCCATACTAAACTGTCTTCACTTACAGGATCCTTATTTCTCTGTTCCATTCCCATTCATGTGTTCATCCAGGTGCTTCTCGAATACTGCTACTGTGTTTGCTTCCATCACCTCCTCCGGCAGCGTGTTCCTGGCATTCACCACTCTTTGTGTAACAAACCTGCCTCGCACACCTGTTTTAAACTCCTCCCACCCCCCCACACCTTGAACCTGTATCCCCTCATATTTGCTCCCAACACCCTGGGAAAAGCCTCATCCTTTCCACTCTATCCATGCCATTCACAATCTTAGACATTTCTATTAGGTCATCCCACAACCTCCTGTGTTCCAGTGAAAATAAACCCAGTCTATCCAAACTTTCTTCCTAGCTAAAATTCCCCATACCAGGCAGTATCCTGGTAAACCTCTTTTGCACCCTCTCCAAAGCACCCACATCCTTCTGGTAGTGTGGTGACCAGAACTGGACACAATACAATGTACACAATGTCCAAATAAGAAAAGAGCTAGTAAAATAAATTACTGCTTAGATCTTTAATTATGCACATTATTTGATCTTTGCTCCACTTGATCCTTTCCTTTGTTTCCAGTCTATCCCCATTATTTCTATGCACTATTTTATTTCATCTGCTCACTCTGAACATTCCAGATGTATCCTTTCTTGTGTCTCCTGGATGATTTCTCCATCTGGTGGCTCATTCTGCAGCATATCTGCTTTGTCCTTTTTTTACTTCCTGACTTTATCCCTGTAAGCCAAGGGTTTTACAGCACACATTCACCAATGTTTTGCTTTAAATAAAGGTACACCAGTGCATTAATACTTGAAAAATTCCTTATGTATTCAGGGACTACAACTAAAGAGCATTAATGTTGATTTACATACTGATGATTGCTGATCTCTGCTTCATCCGTGGATCTGATCAGGTGTACCCTAGAACTCTGTGGGAAGCTAGGAAGGTAATTGCAAAGCCCCTTGCTGAGATACCTATATCGACAATAGTCACAGGTGAGGTGCCAGAAGACTAAGAGGTTGGCTAACATGGTGCCACCAATTAAGAAAGGTGGTAAGGACAAGCCAGAGAACTATAGACCAGTGAGCCTGACGTCGGTGGTGGGCAAGTTGTTGGAGGGAATCCTGAGGGACAGGACATACATGTATTTGGAAAAGCAAGGACTGATTAGGGATAGTGTGCATGGCTGTGTGCATGGGAAATCATGTCTCACAAACTTGATTGAGTTTTTTGAAGAAGTAACAAAGAGGATTGATGAGGGCAGAGTGGTGGATGTGATCTATATGGACTTCAGTAAGGCTATTGACAAGGTTCCCCGTGGGAGACTGGTTAGCAAGGTTAGGTCTCATGGAATACAGGAAGAACTAGCCATTTGGATACAGAACTGGCTCAAAGGTAGAAGACAGAGGATGGTGGTGGAGGGTTGTTTTTCAGACTGGAGGCCTGTGACCAGTGGAGTGCCACAAGGATCGGTGCTGGGTCCACTACTTTTCATCATTTATATAAATGATTTTTATGAGAGCATAAGAAGTATAGTTAGAAGTTTGCTGATGACACCAAAATTGGAGGTATAGTGGACAGCGAAGAAGGTTACCTCCGATTACTATGGGATCTTGATCAGATGGGCCAATGGGCTGAGAAGTGGCAGATGGAGTTTAATTTAGATAAATGCAAGATGCTGCATTTTTGAAAAGCAAATCTGAGCAGGACTTACACACTAAATGGTAAGGTCCTGGGGAGTGTTGCAGAACAAAGAAATCATAGAGTGCAGGTTCATAGCTCCTTGAAAATAGAGTTGCAGGTAGATAGGATAGTGAAGAAGGTGTTTGGTATGCTTTCCTTTATTGATCAGAGCATTGAGTACAGGAGTTTGGAGGTCATGTTGCGGCTGTACAGGATATTGG
>NW_025201025.1:3985-6950 GCF_004010195.1 Chiloscyllium plagiosum | reverse complement strand
CTTCTGTTTTATATGCCCTAATCCTTAATGCAGAACGACCATTATGATGAAAATCGAACTTAGTCTGTTATGTGGACTCGTTGTCACCGGCATTAGTGCTGAAGACGGGGCTGTTTGCCCGTGTGATCCTGAGCAATCAGAAACTGTGTCCCTTTTAAGCTGAAAAGATGTCCTTATGTGCCCGAGAAACTGATTCCTTTGATGCATGGAATGTTACCAAGAATGACTGCCGCAATGGTCAACTGCACCAAAAAGATCGGACAGTTCATTTACAGAACAAGTCTCAATGGTCTTTACCCGTCAAGGTGTTTTGTGCCAGTTTGATTTCAGTTGTCCTTTCGATGTTCCTGGTAAGTGTTGTCTCGACTCAAAGAGGTCTAAATCTGCACGTCGCAGAAGAGAGAGGGAGAGATGTCGTCCTTCACTAACAATTTGCTTTTGCAAAGTCATCATAAAATATTCAGCCAGCATGAAGTGGTCTGTCACGCCCTCACATCAACAAAAGGACTCTTTCACCACTTTCCCCCTCCTGAATCCCAACTACGGAAGTATGGAATACCTGTTAGACATTTATTGGGTATCATCTTTCCTTTGATTATTATTTATCCCCATCTGCTAGCCTGTGGAATTCCTATAATAAGTCCGGGGAAGCCTATCCAATTTGTTACAACTGCACAGATTGGGGATGCACTTAAGTGAATGTGATTATGTTTATTCCATGTGCCTTGGTCCAATGTACCAACTTCCCTGTGGCACCTCACATCTCATACATTTGCCTACTGGAGGAGTGTGTCTCTGTTATTGTGGATATTCCGCCTCTTTGTGATGTTTAATGTCACACACCTTACTATGAGACCCCTAATAACATCTCCATCTTCTCAATTGTGGGATGGAAGGAACCAGTCTGGGACAAAAATCACATCTCTTACTGAAAGACCCACCACTTTTTATTGAACAGCTTTCACCCTAAGAGCCCAGTGTGACCATATTGTGGAGCTATGGACTACCCTTATTTTCAGGGTAGTCACAAAGACAGGCCTGCTTCATATTGGGAAGCCCCCTCCATCATCTAAACTAAACCCGGATATTATTTTTGTTAGCCAAGACAAAGCGACTGTCTTCATTATTCTTATTGAAATAGTTAATCCCTGTGCTGTAGCTGTAGGGGCAGTTTTCATAATGACTGTTCCCTGCCCAACTACCTGGGAATGGGGCTGGGGTTTCCCAACTAAACGTTCACTTTGACCTATATTCTGCGCGCATTAGAGAGGTGGTAAGGCTTTGGGTAACAGTAAAGCCCAGTTTCTGGCTTACACATTTCTCAGTACCTTTTCCTGGGGAGAATCTGCAGGAATTATTCGCCATCAAAATTGAAACTATCTTATTTGTGGTCTAACCCGGTTGGGCAAGGAGACCGCTTGGACTTAGCAGGAGGTAAGTGACACAGTGACACTCCGGCTTACACCAGCCCACAGCACGTCACTGCCCTCAGCAAAACCAGTATGCTCTCGACTACCTGCACGGCAAAGAGGGTCGGGCTTGTTCCATAGTAAAGGGCAATCGTATGATGGGGATTACTGACCTCATAGAGAACATTACCAAGCAGGTAGGTAACATCTGCACCTTCGATAATCAAATGATAGAAACCACTGCATGGCGAGATGATGTGGGCTGCTCTATCCACGAGTGTCCCCCTAGAGCAATATGGTGTGGGATGGTATAGCCCAGCTTGACAGTGACATGGTGTGGGCTGTTGTAGCCCAGAGTGCCCCCTTGACAGTGACGTTCTGTGGGCTGGTGTAAGCCGGAGTGTCACTGTGTCACGGACTTAAATGGAGTGTCATTGAGTCATAGAGTGATCGAGCATGGGAACTGGCCCTTTGGCCCAAACTGGTCCGTGCTGACCATGCTGCCCACTCAACTAATTCCAATTGCCCACATTTGAACCATATCGCTCTCAACCCTTCCCATCAATGTATTAATTCATTTTTACATGTTGCTATTGTACCTGCCTCAACCACTTTTCTGGCACCCATTCCATTTCAAAAACATTCTCTGCATAATGAAGTTGCCCCTCAGGTCCTTCTTAAATCTTCCTCCTCTCACCTTAAAACTATGCCCTGTAGTTTTCAGTCCCTCATCTCTGGGAAAATGACTCTACGCATTCATCCTATCTATGGCCCGCATGATATTATGCATCTCCATAAAAACGCCCCCTCATTCTCCTACATTCCAAGGGATGATATCCGAACCTGGCCCACCCCTCCTTATAACGCTGGCCTATTAGTCCTGACAATATCCTTGTCAAACTTCTTTCAACTCTTTTCAGGTTAATAGGTTGACCAAAACTGTACACAATACTCCAAGTGTGGCCTCACCAACGACTTACATAATGGTAGCATAATGTCCCAACTCCGATATTAAATGCTTTTAACGATGAAGGCTAGCATGCAAAATGCCTTCTTTACCGCCCTGTCTACCCATGATGCCTCTTCCAGTGGAATATGGACTTGTGATCCGAGGTCCCTCTTTTCCACAACACTCCTCAGAACCTAACCATTTACTGTATTAGCCCTATCTTTGTTTTACACCTCCGACTTATCTGTTTTTAATTGCAGTTGCCAATCCTCAGCTCACTTCCCCATCAGATTAAAATCCCTCTATTATTTCTGATAATATTCATCGCTATCAATGATACCTCCTAATTTTGTATCATCCATAAATGTAGTAACCTTCTTGGGAGTGCTTGGAGTATGTTGTGCAGTTTTGGGCCCCATATCACAGAGCAGATGCACTAGATTTGGAACTTGTGCAGAGGGGTTTCACGAGAATGGTCCCACGAATGAAAAGCTTGACATATGAGGAAACTTTGAGGACTCCGAATCTTTACTCAATGGATTTTAGAAGGATGAGAGGAGATCTAATTGAAATATACCGAATACTGAATAGTCTGGACAGAATAGAT
>NW_025201025.1:0-3150 GCF_004010195.1 Chiloscyllium plagiosum | reverse complement strand
GCTTCTTACCATCGAGCTAATTTTGAATCCAATTAGCTAGCTCTCTCTGGATCCCATGTCACCTAAACTCACTGACTACCCTGCACGTATGGGACCTTGTCAATAGTCTTACTAAAATGCGTATACAGATCATCCATTGTCCTACCCTTATCTATTCTCGCGGTTATCTCTTTGAAACAATTTAAAAGATTTATCAGACATGATTTCCCGCACACAAATCCATGCTGACGATTTCTAATCAGACCTTGAATTTCTAAATGTTGGTTCATCTTGCCTCTCATTATCATCTCCAACAACTTGCCTAACACCGATGTTACGCTCACTGACTAAGAGCTCCCTGGCTTGTCTTTGCTACCTTTCTTAAACAATGGAACCACTCCAGTGGCAAACGATGAAGCAACAATCTGTGCAAGGGCCTCTGCAACTTCTTCCCTAGCCTCCCTTAACATCCGAGGATGGACATGTTCTTGCCCAGGGGATTTATTCACCTTATTGTGCTTTAAGGTAGCAAATAACTCCACTCTGGTAATATGTATGCGGGCCAAAACATTCCCACTTGTTTTCCTTATTTCCTTAGTATGCATCATTTGCTCCTGAGTAAACATGGAGGAGAAATATTCATTAAACAATTCTCCCACCTCCTGGTGTTTCCACACAAGGACAGTCATGCTCATCAGTAAGAGGATCTATTCTGTCCTGAGTCACGCTTCTACTCTTAATATGGCTAGAGAACCTCTTGGGATTATCTTTCACATTTTCTGAGAGATCCATGTCATGTCCTTCTTTTTGGGCTTCTGATTCTCCTCTTAATGGTGCTTCTACACTTTGTGTAGTCACCTAAAGATTGACTTAAGCCCGATATCTTAAACCCAATGTATGCCTTCTTTATTGTCCTTACCAGATCCTCAATATACCTCACCATCCAAGGATCAGGTTCCCCCTTAACCACCGTCTATCTAATGAAAATAATCCTAATTTGTTCAACCTCTCTTCATGGCTGGCACTCTACATGCCAGGCAACATCCTGGTTAACCTCCTCTGCATTTTCTCCAAAGGATCAACATCGTTTTGCTAGTGTGGCGACCAGACTGTATGCAGTATTCCAAATGTGGCTGAACTAAAGTCTCATACAAACTCTTATATTCAATACCCGGTCCAATGAAGAAAACCATGCCATACACCTTCTTCACCACTCTACTGATTGACCTTGCCACCTTCAGGGAACAATGGACCTGAACACGTAGATGTCTCTGTACATCAATTTTCCCCAATACTTTTCTATTTACTGTATAGGTCGCTCTTGGATTGGATCGTACAAAATGCATCGCCTCACATTTGTCCAGATTGAACTCCATCTGTCATTCTCTGCCCATCTCCCCAGTCTATCTATATTCTGCTGTATTCTCGGACAGTCCCCTTCACTCTCTGCTACTCCACTAATCTTAGTGTCACCTGAAAACTTGCTAATGAAACAAGCTACACTTTCCTCCAAATCATTTATGTATATCACAAAAAACAATGTCCCAGCAAGAGTCCCTGTGGGACACCACAGGTCACAGATCTCCATTTTGAGAAACTCCCTTGTATTATTACTCTGTCTCCTGTTGCCTAACTAGTTCTCTATCCATCTAGCTAGAACACCCATGCAACTTCACCTTCTTCATCAGCTTACCATGGGGAAATTTATCGAACACCTTACTAAAGTCCATCTGTATGACATCTATATCCCTTCCCTCATCAATCAACTTTGTCACCTCTTCAAACAGTCTATTAAGTTTGAAAGCCATTACCTTACCTGCAGAAAACCATGCTACCTAGCACTGAGAAGTCATTTTATTCCAAATGGGTATATATTCTACCCCTCAGTATCATCTCCAGTAGCTTCCCTACCACTGACGTCAGGCTCACAGGTCTGTAATTTCCTGGATTATTCCTTAAACAAGGAGACACCATTAGCAATTCCCCATTCCCCAGGGACCTCCCCCCCGTGTTCAAGGAAGCTGCAACAACATCTGTTAAAGCCTCAGCTATTTCCTCTCTCGCTTCCCTCAGTAATGTTGGGTAGATCTCATCCAGACCTGGGGACTTGTCCTTCTTGATGTCTTTTGGAAATCACAACACTTCCTCCCTCCTTAGGCAGACTTGACCAAGAGTAATCAAAGATCTATCCCTAACCTCAACATTTACGAAGCCCCTCTCCTTGGTGAATACTGATGCAAAGTACTCATTAAGAATCTCTCCCGATTGCTCTGCCTCCAAGCATGTCTTTCCTACTTTGTCCTTGAGTGGGCCCTTTCTCGAGCTACCCTCTTGCTCGTTATATATGACCAAAAAGCTATAAGGTTTTCCATAATCCTGCTGGCTAAGGATATCTCATGACCCCTTTTCGCCCTCTTAATTCCTCACTTCAGATTGGTCCTACATTCACAATATTCTTCCAAGGCTTCCTCTATCTTCATTCACCTAGATTTTATGTACACATTCTATTTCCTTTTAGCTAGTCTCACAATATCACTTGTCATTCATGGTTTCCTAACCTTGCCATTTCTATCCATAATCTTCACAGGAACATTTCTCTCCTGAACACTAATTAACCTCTCTTCAAAAGCCTTCAACATATAAAATGCGAATTTCCCTTCAAACAGCTGTTCCCAATCTTCATTCCCCAGCTCTTGCCGAATTTTGCTATAGTTGGCCTTCCCCCTGTTTAGCACTCGTCCTTTCGGACCACTCTCATCTTTCTCCATGACTATTATAAAACTAAGGGAATTGTGATCATAATTTCCAGAGTAATCCCCCACTGTAACTTCCACTACCTAGGTGGGCTCAGTTCCCAGCACCAGGTCTGGCATGGCCACTTCCCGAGTTGAACTATTTCTACACTGCTCTGGAAAATGCTCCTGGATGGTCCATACAAATTCTGCTCCATCTAGACCTCTAACACTAAGTGAATCCCAGTCAATGTTGGGAAAATTAAAATCTCCTATCACCACCATCCTGTTGCTCCCACATCTTTCTGTGATCTATCTATATATTTGTATCTCGATCAGTGTTGGGAAGCCTGTAATACAATCCCAGCATTGTTACTGCACCCTTTCTCTTTCTGAGCTCTGCACATATTGCCTCACTGCTCGAATCTTCCATGGTGCC
>NW_025201024.1:1410-6948 GCF_004010195.1 Chiloscyllium plagiosum | reverse complement strand
CATTACGCTGGCTGGTTTTTAGACCATCCAACTGACAGAGATGACAACGGCAATTTGCCTAATCTGTGCGCCGTATGATTTACTACATTTCTTTATGGTACCCACTCATCCTCTTAAACTCTAGGAAAAAAAACTTCCCAACCTTCCCAGTCTCGCGTTATAACTCATACCTTCCAGTCTCGGTAACAGCCTTGTAAATCTTTCCTTGCTCCTTTTCAAAATTAATATTATCCTTCCTGCAGCAGAGTGAGCAGAATAATGCACAGTTTACGAAAAGTGGTCTCACCAAACTCTCATTCAGCTCTAACATGACATCTTATCTCCTGTGTTCAATGCTCTGACCAATGTAGGGACGTAGCACGAAAAAGACATTTTCATCACCTTGACGACCTGTGACGTCACTTCAAGTAAATATATACCTGTACCTCTTGGTCTCTCTGTTCGACAACATTCCCCAGACACTAGCACAAACTGTGTATGTCCACCCTGGATTGTCTTGCCAACACCTCACGTCCCAACCTGTTTAGCGTTTGCTCATTATCAATCCCTCCATACAAAAGGATCATCCTGGTATACCTTCCCTGAAATGCATTCAAGGAAACGATATATTTCCTTAAATAAGCACATTTTCCTCCAGTTATGTTTTTTTCCCAGCACCTTCCATCTCATTCTTACTGAAACTCACCACCAAATTGGACTCATGAGGCAGCGAGTTGCAGACTTCCTGCTGCAGTGTTTCCATGTCTACACCTTCCTTCCATTGCGACTGGAGCTTTAGGGAGATGTTCTCACACAGGTGACATGACATTGTGGCCCAAACTAAAATTCAGAGACATGGGAGAGATTCTGATTAAATAGGGAATATTTCCCTGAAGACAATGAATGAACCAGTTTTCAACTTTTAGTTGAGTGTGGAGTTGGGGCGACGGACAATTTTTTTAAAAAGAGATTCAGAGTAAAGAGCACAAAAGTAGTCTCTCGCTGTGTATCTTCGGGAGTGCGTGCAATTTCAAGACCCGTGGAGAAGATACAGTGAAATTGCTCTAGAAACTCAGCAACTCTGGAAGCAGCTGTGAAGTCAGAGAATGTACGGTCAATGTTTCGGGTCCACTGTAACCCTCTTCAGAACACATTTCCTCCTGCACCGAGCAATCGAGTCATTTTACAAGCATTTCCAATAACTCTTCCATAAAGACATGCATCAATGAGCGTTGGCCCTGACTGGTTAATCAGATTAACCGAATTGAGGCTGATGGAAAGAGAACTGGATTGAGAAGGGCAACATTGGGCAGCAAGGTCCTTCATAAAGATTTCAGAAGTAGTTTTCGCCTTTATCTCTCTCTCTCCCTCTCTTCCGAGCTAACTTTAAAGGTATGCTCAGATGTGGAAGAATTACAGATTTTCTTGTTGACTGTAGAGAAGTGAGTTGGAGGATCCTGAAGGATAGGACAATCCAGGATTGCATAGAGGTATAATATCATTCCCCTTAGTTACCATTTAAATAATGAGAATGTGTGGTGGTGATTTTTCAGTAAGGGACACTCAGACCAGAATGGTCAGGATTCTTTGTGCCATTTGAACTGATGTGTTTCTTGTATCTCCTGCATAAGGACACAACTGGCCACAGGAACTGTGGCTGCCCGGGACTCAACAAATTCTGGACTGGAAAATCTTCCAGAGAGACTGGCCAGGTCTGAATGAGAATTTGCTTACTGAAATGCTGTTGGTAAAACCGCGCCATAAATGGATATATTATCTCTCCCAGCTGTGGAATCAGGATAGATGTTAGGCACAGTTCTCATTATCCCTTATGTCGAAAGAAATACAAGAGTGCTTGTCACTATTGACTGCATTGTCGACAGCTTTGACAAGGATTCAGATCAATGACATTTGTGTCAGTTATGAACTATTAACTCAGCTTTCTTTCTCTGCGGATGATGCGAACCAGCTGACTTTATAAAACAGTTTTGGTTGTTATTAATTCCCAGCAGCGTAAAGGGAGCCCATTTGGTGCGTCACACCTGCCGCAGTGCATCCCGCAGTTTCCCTGTCACCGTGCATTTTCGTTAACACACATAATCTGCACATCCTTGGACTGTCAGAGGAAACCAGAGCACCTAATGGAACCGAAGCTGACACAGGGGAGAGTCCATGCAATCAGTTGCCGATGGTGAAATTGAAACCGTTCCTTGAAGCTGTCCTGTAACAGTACTAACTACTGGGCCGCCCTGCGTTGACAACTTTCAAAATCCACAATATATCCCCTCATGGGTAATGCAGGGCCCATTTGTGGAGTGGATCCCTCGCCCTGTCCCATTCTGACACGGCCTCCAATCACTCACTTCCTCAGCATAAGGGCAATTTTGTCGATAGCCCCGTTTAAATAGATGAGTTCCAATTAAATCTAAATCGATTTCTCTCTAACCACGCAACCGAGGAAGCTTTCTGAGCTCTCTCTGAATTTCGCATTTTATGAATACAAACATCTAAGCATCTTATAGAACCGATAAATTAATGCAACTTTCCCATCGCTGTCACTGAGCAGGGAACACTTTGAGCAGCAAAAGAGCGGTGAATTCCCATCAGCATCAGAGCAGTTGGAAGCGACAACCGCTGTTTGTCACGGCGTTTCCGAGACACCTACTCAGCGTTCCTTTTCTCTGTCAACGTACAAAAAAGGAAAATTTTACAAAGAAGTCCGAATCTTACCTGGAGATATGCAGAAAAGGAGGAGGAGCTCAACGAGAGCCATCGCTGTTTTCTGACTATCGAAACCACATGAACTCCTGTTTTTATACAACAGGCAATAGCCCTGAACAATGGGTTCATTGTCCAATGACAGAATAGCGAGCACAGCAAAACAGGTGAGGCGCCCAATAGGAGCGCTGCTTTTTGTCCAAGACAACCGTCCCTGACACCGACAGATTCATCTACGTTTGTCCGGGTTGAACATTGAGCCACATTTCCTCATTGCCTAGAAAGTAAGATCATAAATTCTCGAAGAAAGAGAGAGAGAAGCAGAGTTCCCGTTTGGATATGGTGTGCATATCCCTCAAGGGGCGTACCATGTGCCAAAAAAAGACCAAACAACGATCCCATCCAGGAGGTCGCTTGCAGATCTGAAGACAGGGAGGTGACTGATCCCGAGAACTGGCTGTTCCTACTATCAGTGACTGGCAATGACTTGGGTTTGGAGAGTTGGCACATTGAAGGAAACACCATGCACGCATCTTCATTTCGCATACGTAATCATTGGGATGGAGGGGCGGTGTGTCGGTCATTCAACCAGACATATACATGGACTGTTTAGCTAGAATGGCAGTGTGCACATTGTTAGCAAAACTGGTAAGACTGCCCGTGAAAAAGCAAAAGGACAGGATTTCAGAGGAAACTGGACATTTTGCTCTATGAAATGCTGGAAGCAGCTCTGAAGGGTTCCACTTTATAAACCCCTGGTTTTAATGCGGTCCGTGATTAACAATGCCAAATTATAATGTGAGTTTAGCAGTTCACTGCTGTTTATTCAGTATCAGTCCAACGATCTGGAGACATCGAGGCCATTACCTTTGGTTTCAGTCTAGCTGGAGCTGAAACAACGGGAATCGTTGCCTGCAAGTCTGTTTCTGAGTGAGGCTGCTTGTTGGAGCAGTACGGCTGGCTTTGGCTGCGGTGGTTCGGATCTGCCTATGGACATAAGCAATGCAACAGCGCTCAACGTGCATGGCCTAGTAAGGCACTGCGGGATTCAACCTCTCTCACTCAGCGTTAAGTCATTCGCATGAGTAACAGCAAATTGAGCAAATTGTCGAACAGAATTGCTAACAGATGTTTCGATGATCCCTATCCATTTGCAATGTCGTCTGTTTGCAAAATTTTATTCAGCAAGTCAATTACGTTTCTAACCAGCAATGAGATCCAGAGGACAAGTTGAAAATATTCATGGGAAATGCTACTGCGTGAATTCACATTGACAACGACAACATCAAATTCGTTCAAATCTCCCCCACCCCCACAGCCCCTCATTCTGTTGGAAAAGTTGTCATTTTGCCTCCCATGTGGAATGGACAAACTTGTATTCGTCCTGAAAAGTGCTAGTGTCTTGACAATGTATCTCCGAAAGTCATTGAGAGCAGATTTTGTAAAGGTAAGATTTAAGATGACAGAGCGTCGTCCAAACTCAGGATGACTTTGGAACTAGCAAATCTGTGTCAGAAACAAGATTCTATTTTAAGTCATGCTTGGCCAATTTTTAAACTTTTGGATCTAATGTGTTCAGTTTTCCAAATATTGGCTGGATGGCTGAAATGCTTACTCCAAATCAATGACTATTATTGCGAGCCAATGTTTCAGTCCCACTTTTGTTTTACTTTTCTGTGCATTGAAATTACTCCATAGAAGCCGGCATCCCATTACCCAGGCACTGTTTAGGACAAGTGCGTAACACTTGACATAAGTTCGGCTTCCTCAGAGACAGCTCTTAGAGAGGAAAGAACCTCCCACACTTTAATTTTATCTGTCAGTCAATAATCCCTGGCTGAATCATATTAAATAATATTCTATGAAGTTCACCTGTCTGATCTAGTTTTAATCCCTACAAAACAATTACCATTAGCAATTCAAACGTATAAATGCCTCATCAGCACCACACGTGGGCAAAAATCCTAATTCAGTTGCATTGATTGTCTCACTTGCAGTTGTACCACCAGAAAGAGCAACTCAACTTTTAAGTAGAACAAACAGAATGACGGAGAGAGAGGGAGAGAGATGAGGGAGAGAGTTGCAGACAAATAGAGAGAATTGGAGAGAGAGAGAGAGAGAGAGAGAGTGAGACTTGTAGCTTTCACAATCACAAAAGCTACAGAAAGCTGAAACTAAAACTGTGATTTTGTGGGATACCTCACAATCTGGCTTCTTCTCTTGCATCAAATTAAATACAAGGGCTCATAAACGTATTGCTTTGAAGGCTTCAGGTAGAACACTCGCCAATTCTGTCTCAACGTTCACTAATTTCAAAAACAAAATAGAGCATAAAATGCACCTGTCAAAGCCATAGCATCTCCCCATTCAGCGATGGTTAAGGAACAGAATTTCTTTTTGGCAAATGAGATTGATGAAGGCTTAGTGCGCATCTGACGATGATGTTCTGAAATATCTACTCTCCTTGCTCTTGTAGACAATAGAGAGTGAGTTTGGAAGGCGGTGTCTGAACAATATTGATTATTCTCTCACTATTTCCGGCTGCGATTCGTGCACAGGCTTTCGAGGAAGAGGAAGTTTAAGTGTTGCCAAAGAAGACATGTACTTAGCCAGGGATGTTATGAGACTTCTTGAGACTTATTGAATAAGCTTTCTACCGAGTAAGCTTTGCTTATTATGCTTCGCAGATAGTTTGATTCCCTCCTCGGGCGACAGTCTATGTGGAGATTGCACATTCCCTCCGTGTCTGCTGGAGTTCCCTCTGAGTGCTCCAGTTCCTTCCACAATCCAAAGATGTGGTGGTCAAGTGAGTTGGCCATGCTAAATTGTCCATCGTGTTAG
>NW_025201024.1:0-1400 GCF_004010195.1 Chiloscyllium plagiosum | reverse complement strand
GTTGGACCGAAAGTCCTGTTTCCATGCTGTCGGGAATCTAATCTAATAACTGTGTACTGGTTCTCTTGTGAAAATTATTTTGCCCGAATGTTGTTGCAATGTCTGCTTCAGAAACAGTGGCTAAACAGCATTGAGATCCTTGAATTGTTGCCTTTTGTTGAAGGAAACAAAAGCAGCATATATTGGTGGACTCATTCTCACCGGGAAACAGGTTTTTAGTTTTCGCATCATTTTAAGTTGGGGTGGGATTTGGAAAGAGATTGAAGCTCATAGACATAGATCTGCCCCTTTTGCTGAAAAAAAAACTGGTGTACTCTGTCTGCTGCTCCAGCGTTTTTCTTTTTATTATTTTTCCTTTCTTCATGACTGACGATAGCAGATTAAAATGAAGAATCTGTGTTTATGGGAGAAAAAAATCCCAGCAAATACTGGAAAAAAAAGCCAGCAGGGTTGGCAGCATCTCGAGACAGTAACCCGAGTTAACGTTGCGTCTCCAGTCACACTTCTTTGGAAATCATGGTTTTTGGTGGTGCTGCTACATTTTAACAGTTGAGGATTAATAGTTGAACAAAGTATACGTTTGGTCAACCATTTAATAGTGATGCCAATTTTGCATTCTTTGCGGTGTGTTAACTTTTTTTTTTAAAGAAGAAAGTGTGTTTTGCTTAAAGCCTAGGAGCTTGAAGAAATTAATCACATCTGGAACACTGCACTTTTTGCATGCCTTTAAAACAATAAAGTTTACGATCTGGGGTTTCGTCTTGAAAAGTTGTGAACGGCGCTTGTCCAGTTCGGAACAGCTGTCACTGGACTAGATTCTGAAGTTTCAATGTCATCAAACGTGCATCAGACAAAATCAGAACGAGAAATTCCAGGAAGACAATGGAATCGGTCTCACTCCGAAACTATCTATCACTGTATTCTAACAGATGAAAGGCTTAACAGACAATCAATGTTTCAACGTATAATTTCAGTCACATCACACTGCAAATTTTTGGCATAAATTCTTTGTTACGATCGAGCCCTCCACAATCACCTGATGAAGAAGCGTCGCTCTGAATGCTAGTTGGTTTCCAATTAAACCTGTTGGACTATAACCTGGTGCTGTGTGACTTTTAACTTTGTACACCCCAGTCCAACACCGGCACCTCCAAATCGGTCTCACTCTGTGTGTGACTTCTCTACAGTAACATGTTAAATGAAATACACAAGGTGTGCACTGTCTGTAAAATATACAAAATAATCAAAATCTTTTCGAGAAACTCGGCAATTCTGGCTGCATCTGTGAAAAAAAATCAGAGGTAACCTATCGAGTCCAGTAACCCTTCATCAGTAACGTCATTGAGATAAGTGAAGGCCATGAAGCAACCCTTCATTGTTGAGGGATCACTCCTTAATGA
>NW_025201023.1:3779-6947 GCF_004010195.1 Chiloscyllium plagiosum | reverse complement strand
TTTTCTGAAAATCCAAATGTATTGCATCCATTGCTTCTCTGTCTGTACCAAGCAGTCAGTATCTCAAATATCATTCCCATTTCGTGTTGACTCATTACATAAGAAGGCAAGAACAAGGAGTGAGAAATAGACCATTTGGCCCTTCGAGCCTGCTCTGGCATTCAATAAGATCAGGGCTGATCTTTTCATATCCTCAGCTCCACTTATTTGAACACTCGCCATAGCACTTAATTCCTTTACATTTCAAAAGATAAATCTATCTGAGCTTCAAAAACATTCAATGGCAAAGCCTCAGCTACTTCACTGGGAAGAAAACTCCACAGATTCACAACCTTCTTGGTCAAGAAATTCTTTCTCAAGTCAGTCCTAAATAATCTCCATATAATTTTGATGTGTTACCCTCTTGTCCTCATTTCCCCTCCAACTGGAAACATCGTCTCTCTTTCTATCTTATCTATTCTCTTCAGAATTGTATTTGTGTTTATCAGACCGTCCCTCATTATTTCAAATTCCAATCAATATCTAATTCCAGTCTACTCCGTCTCTCCACATAAGCCAAACACCTGAACTCTTGAACCAGCCTAGCGAACCTCCTCTGCATCTATTGTAGTGCCAGTATTTCCTTTCTGAAGTAAGTAGACCAAGACTGCACGTATTCCAGGTGTGACCTCCTCAGCACCCTATACAGCTGCAACATAACCTCCCAGCTTTTAAACTCAATCCGTTTAGCAATGAAGGACAAAATTCCATTTGACTTGTTAATTACTTGTTGTACCTGCAGAGCAACATTCTGTGATTCATGCACAAGGACACCCAGATCCCTCTGCACCGACGCATGATGCATTTTTACCATGCAAATAATCGTCATTTTAATGTTATTCCTGCAAAAATGGATGACTTCACCTTTATTATAATTGTACTCCATCTGCCAGACCTTTGCCCACTCACATATACTATTTATGTTCCTTTGTAAAGATTAACAGTCCTCTGCACACTTTGCTTTGCCACTCATTTTAGAATCATCTGCAATCTTTGAGACACAACACGTGGTCCCCAACTCCAAGTCGTCCATGTAAGCTGTGAATAATTGAGGTCCCAGCACTGATCCCAAAGGCACACCACTAGTCACTTATCAGCAACCAGAAAAAATACTCATTTATTCCCACTCGTTGCTTCCTGTTAGTTAGCCAATCCTCTATCCATGCTAACACATGACCTGTAATGCCACACCTTATGCAGCAACCGTTTTGGCGTCACTGTATCGAATGTCTTTTGGAAATCTCAGTACACCAAATCTACTGGGTCCCCGCAATTGTAATGTATTCATAGAATTTCTGTAGGTTAGTTACACGTGGCCTGTCTTTCATGAACAAACACTGCGTCTGCCCTACGGGACAATTATTATCATTATGCATTGCCATTTATTTCTTGGTTGCAGATTGAAATATTTTTCCCACTCAAGATGTCAGGCTAAGTGGTCTACAATTCCCCACTTTTGCCTACCTCTCTTTTTAGGGCCAGGAGACGTATCTACCTTTGGCTCCATTAGCTTCACCAACACTACCTCTCTCGTGGGAGCAGTTGTTTCCAGGTCCTCACTTACCTTCCTCTCTTTGACAATTATTGGCATGTTATTAGTGTCCTTCACAGTGAAGACCGACTAAATATCTCTTCAATTCCTCGTCCATTTCCTCGTATCCATTACTGGACCCCCCTTCTCTCCCTCGAAAGGAACATTGCTTACCTTAGCTATTCTTTTCGTTTTGTATATTTAAAGAATATTTTGCTAGCCGTCTTTGTATTCTGAGGTAGTTTACACTCATAACCTATCTTATGTGTCTTAATAGTTTTCTTTGTTGCTTTATTTTGACATTTAAAGGTTTCCAAATCTTCTAGTTTCCCACTGGTCTTTGCCATTATTTATACCATTTATTTTAATTTGAAAGCCTCCCTTATTTCCTTAGATATTCACGGCAGATTACCCTTTTCCTCCAGTCCTTCCATTTCACTATTATATGTAGTTGCTGAGAACGTTGAAAAATTGATTTCAAAGCCACCTACTGTTCATCAATGGTGACAGTATAAAGTCTTTGTTTCCAGCCATCTTTAGCCAACTCCTCTCTCATCCTACTGTCATCTCCTTTGTTTAAGGACAGCACCCTGGCTTTGGACTTTACATTATCACCTTCCCACTGTATTCTAAATTCAACCACACTTTCAGTCCCAATAATTTCTCCCAAAGCATTTATTTACTAATTTCATTCTTTTTCTCTCGAGACTTAGGCTTTTCAGTCTTGCTGGGAAGATTTGATTTGTTTGCTTTATTTTCTGCTGTGAAGAGAGAACTGAAGTATTGCTTCATAGTTCTTCTATCGCCCTGTTCGCTATTCTCCTTCCTCAGAGTTCAAACTGTAACGAAGCTGCACTTGTTCTCGCTAATCTTTTCCATTGACTGTTCACTCGTATAATTCTTAGTAACATTCTCTTCAGAAATCCATCAATTAATGTCCATACCAAGCAATCACAGGACCATAGTCTTTGTACCGTCAGAAATACAGCACGGTCTACACTAGTCCCACTCTCATACATGAAGCCCATAGTTGTGAATGTTATGACGCGTCAAGAGCTTGTCCAATTACTATTTAGCAGTTATGAGTTTACCATGTGCTTCCACCTCAGGAAGTACATTCCAGACCCCAATACCCTCTGGGTGAAAAACAATCCGCAACTCATCTCTCATCCGCAAACCCTTCACTTTATATGTGTGCTCCCATGTTCTTGCCCCTTTGACTAAAAGAAACAGTTGCTGTCTATCCATTCTGTCCAAGACCTACGTGATCTTATTTTTCTAAATCACATCCCCCTCAGCCTTCTCTGCTCTAACGTAAATAACCCGAGCTTATCCAACCTCTCTTCATGGTTGATATGCTCAATTCCCGGGAACATCCTGGTGAATCTCCTCTGCATTCCGTCCATTGGAACTACATCCTGTTATGTGGCTCCCAGAATTCCACAAAATATTCCATCTTGGTCAAACCAAAGTCCTCTATAGCTCTTATAATCTATATCCCAATGAGTAAAGGCTAGTTATTATTCTCAATACCTTCTTAACTCCAGTTTACCCTGGCCAGTCAGATTCAGGTATGTGTGGAGAAGTACCATCTCAGC
>NW_025201023.1:1603-2853 GCF_004010195.1 Chiloscyllium plagiosum | reverse complement strand
CTGTTGATTGTTGTGTGGTGCCCATTCATCCGTTGTCGTAGCCTTTGCTCGGTTTCCCCAATGTACCATGCCCCCGGACATCCTTGCCTGCAACGTATAAATTAGATAACGTTGGCTGAGTCTCATGAGTACCTGCCATGTACAAGGTGGGAGGTGTTCCCACGCGTAATAGTGGTATCTATGTCCACAATCTGACACGTCTTGCAGTATCCACCGTGACAGTGTTGATTGGAGTTGTCCTGAGCGCCGGGCAGTTTGCTACGAACAATGATCTGTATGAGGTCAGGCGGTTGTTTAAAGGCAAATAGTAGAGGTGTGGAGAAGGGCTTGGTGAGGTGCTCACCCTCATTGATAATGTGTTGCAGGTCACGAAGAACATGGCGCAATTTTTCAGCCCCTGGGAAGTACCGATTAACGAAGGGTACTCTGTCATTTGTAGCCCGTGTCTGTCTTCTGAGGAGGTCATTACGGTTCCTTGCTGTGGCATGTCGGAACTAGCGGTCGATGAGTTGAGCATCGTACCCCGTTGTTGTGAGGGCATCCTTGAGTACTTCCAGGTGTCCGTCAAGTTCCTCCTCATCTGAAAACATCCGGTGTATGCGTAGGGCTTGTCCATAGGGAATGGCTGACTTAATATGTTTTGGCTGGAAGCTGGAGAAGTGTAGCATTGTGAGTTTGTCTGTGGGTTTGCGGTATAGTGTGGTGCTGAGGTGTCCATCCTTGATGGGGACGCATGTGTCCAAGAATGAGACAGATAGTCGAGAGTAGTCCATGGTGAGTTTGGTGGTGGGATCAAACTTGTTGATGTCACTGAGTAGTTTTATCAGTGACTCCTCGCCATGGGTCCAGAGAAAGAAAATGTCGTCAATGTACCTGGTGTACAATGTTGGTTGGAGGTCCTGCATAGAGAAGAAGTCTTGTTCGAACCTGTGCATAAAAATGTTGGCATATTGAATTGCAAATTTGGTCCCCATGGCTGTCCCGTTTGTCTGGATGAAGAATTGGTTGTCAAAGGTGAAGACGTTGTGATCGAGGATAAAGCGGATGAGTTGTAGGATGATGTTTGGACCAAAGAAGTGAAACTATCACTGTATTCTAACAGATGAAAGGCTTAACAGACAATCAATTTTTCAATGTATAATTTCAGTTACTTCACACTGTAAATTTTTGCTATAAATTCTGTGTTACAATCGAGCCCTCCACTATCACCTGATGAAGGAGAGTCGCTCCGAAAGCTAGTGTGCTTCCAA
>NW_025201023.1:0-1126 GCF_004010195.1 Chiloscyllium plagiosum | reverse complement strand
AGAAACAGACCCTTCCGTCAAACTCATCCATGCTGACCAGATATTCTAACCGAGTAGTCCTATTTGCCAGCACTTGGCCCATATCCCTCTAACCGTTCCTTTTCATATACCCATCGAGATGCTTTTCAAATGGTGAAAATGTGCAAGTTGATCATCTGAACACTTCGTCAAGGCTGCAATGTTTCCTGCACCTGTCACCATTTTAGATGCTGTCAGACCTGCTGAGGATCTCTAGCATTTTTGTTTTTATTACAGATTTCCACTATTTTGCTGTAGCACTTACAGTCAGAGAGTTATACCGCATGAATAGTCTAACTCGTCCATATCGACCAGCTATCCTAAACTTATCCAGTCCCATTTAGGAAAGTTGGTCTGTATCACTCTGTACACTTTCTATTCATGTACTCCTCCAGATGCCTTTTAAATGTTGTAATTCTACCTTCGTCCATCACTCCTATGGCACCTCATTCCATACGCACACTAATCTCTGAGTGAAAGGTTTGCCCCTCAGGTCCATTTTCAATATTTCCCCTCTCACCTTAAACGCAATATCCTCTAATTTTGAACTGTCCAACACTGACTGGAAGCAAAGACGTTGGCTATTCACCCTGTCTGTGCTCCTCTAGAAGATAGCCCCTCAGTCTCTGACGCTCCAGGGAAAAAAACTCCAGCCTATTCAGCCTCTCCATTTAACTCCACAGTCCTAACAATAACCTTGTAGATATTTTCTGAAACCCATCTCAAGTTTAGCAAAACAGAGTCATAGAGATGTACAGGATGGAAACAGACCCTTCAGTCCTACTCGTCCATGCCAACCACTTCATTCTCATAATGCACCTCCCTCTGTCTGTGTGAAGCAAGATGTGCCTACGGTCCCCTTGAAGTCTTGCCCCTCTCACGTTAAACCAATGCCCCCGACCTTTGGCCTCCTCTATCCTGGGAGAAAAGAAACTGTGACTAGCCACTCTGTCGTTGCTCCTCACAGCTTTTTTAAAGTTGTATCATGCTATCCCACAGGGTCCACTGCTTCAGGGAAAATATACTCAGCCCCTCTCTTTCCTGAACATTTCGGTTTTCCAACATATTTTCTGTGGCAGGGAGACCAGAATTGAAAGCAGTCAGGGCA
>NW_025201022.1:3995-6946 GCF_004010195.1 Chiloscyllium plagiosum | reverse complement strand
TCCCCCGCCCCCGCCCCGGTGTTCAGCGATGGCTCTGCAGCAAGTCGCCAGCCCCTGGGTATTGCTGTGTGGGTGACAGGGAGTGGTGTCTCTGGGCGCTGTGAGGCACCGATACTCCTCACATTAACCTGACCCGGGTGGAAAGGTGTGTTTCTGTCAGGGCAGGGTTGGGGAACTATTGGCAGGATCCAACTGGAGAAGGAGAGGTGCAGGGAGCAGGGTCGGGTGGCTCTGTCGAACTGTCAGCATGGCCACGGCAGACCGAATGGCCTCGCCTTGTGTTTTGTTGTTAACCTTCTCCGTCCTGTCCTTGCAGATGGCGCAAGTGTGACAAAATCGAGCGGAAACGGCAGGAACGCCTGGCTAACGGTAAGGACAACATCTCCCAGCTCCCTCTACACTGTTCCCCCATCAAACACTCCCAGAGACAGGGACAGCACGGGGTTAGATACAGAGTAAAGCTCGGGAGGGGAGGCGGGGGATATAGAGACGTTCGGGAGAAGCGGAGGGCACAACTTTAAAGTGATTTGCAAACTCAGCGAGGGGGAGACAAAGCATTTCATCCAGCGAATGGTTGGGGTCTGGGACAGGCTGCCCAGGGATTGTGGTGGAGGCAGCTCCAGCTGGAGACTTAGCTGGGTCTACCAACAGAAACGCTGTGCAGACAGATGGGGAAGGCAGGAGTCCGGCGTCAGGGAGAACGTCTGAGCTCAGGCCGCTCTGGGAGATATCACAGACAGGCAAAGGACAACTCAAGCCAAGAGGCCGGTCATACCGGGGAGTGCTGGGGAGGTTTTCCATGGAGCGTCTGAGGCTGAGGTATAGAGCTGTACAGCAGAAAAACAGACCCTTCGGCCCATCCCGTCCATGCTGACCCAGGTATCACAGAGTCACAGAGCTGTACAGCACAGAAACAGACCCTTCGGCCCAACCCGTCCATGCTGACCCAGATATCCCAGAGTCAGAGCTGTACAGCACAGAAACAGACCCTTTGGCCCAATGTGTCCATGCTGACCCAGATATCCTAACCTAATCTGGTCTCCATTTGCCAGCACTTGGCTCATTTCCCTCTAAACCCTTCCTATTCATGTCCCCATCCAGATGCCTTTTAAATATTTTCTTTGTACCAGCCTCCACCACTTCCTCTGGCAGCTCATTCCACACACGTACCACCCTCTGAGTGAAAAGGTTGCCCCTTAGGTCCCTTTTATATCTTTCCCCTCTCACCCTAAACCTATGCCCTCTAGTTCTGGGCTCCCCCACCCCAGGGAAAAGACCTTGTCTATTTACCCTGTCCATGCCCCTCATGATTTTATAAACCTCTATCAGGTCACCCCTCAGCCTCCGACGCTCCAGGGAAAACAGCCCCAGCCTGTTCAGCCTCTCCCTGTAGCTCAGACCCTCCAACCCTGGCAACATCCTTGTAAATCTTTTCTGAACCCTTTCAAATTTCGCATCTTTCTGATAGGAAGGAGACCAGAATTACACACAATATTCCAACAGTGGCCTAAACAATAAGGGGGAGAGGGAGAGTCGGATGAGAGAGCGTTTGGGAGGGAATTCCAGAGGGGAGAGTGAGGACGGCAGATGCTGAAGATCAGAGTCGAGAGAGTGTGGTGCTGGAAAAGCATAGCCGGTCAGGCAGCGTCTGAGGAGCAGGAGAGTCAACGTTTCAGGCATAAGCCCTTCATCAGGAATCCCTAATGAAGAGCTTTTGCCTGAAACGCCGATTCTCCTGCTCCTCGGATGCTGCCTGACCTGCTGTGCTTTTCCAGCACCACACTCTCTCTTGAGGGAGTCCCAGAGCTCGTGGCTTCCAATGGTGACGCGATGGGAATGGGATGCTCACGAAATGCCAGAGCCTCCTGTAGAGGACGTTGCGTTGTCCTGTGGGAGGTGTGTGTGGCGGGGAGGGGAGCTGACGATGCCGTTTCTGATGGATTTTACCCCTCCCCCTGTTCCCACAGTGCGGAAGAGGAGCCGGATCACCCTCCTGCCTGCCATTGACACTCGGCCGGTGATGGGAAAGGATGACGAGGAGTGGCTCCCTGACAGTCAGGGTTATGCTGCCTATGAGTACATGCTGGAGGCAGCGGTGGAGGAGGTGCAGGTTAAGAATGGGGACACCTCTCTGAACCCCGTCGAGGGCCTGGGAGCCGACACCCAACTCCAGCGCAAGTCCATTCGCCGCACGGCCCGCCAGTGGTCCTACTACGCCCTGTTTGAGGAGTCTGACATCTCTGACTCGGAGAGTGAGTCCACGTAACGGGGAGCGTGGTTTCGGCGGAGGGCGCGCGTCAGGGGGAGAATCGGACGGGTTTGCAAGTCCTTAACCCCTAACCCTTTCGCAGGCAGGAACACCAGGAGGCCATTCAGCCCCTCTCCCCCCTCCTCCAGCCTGTTACACAGGAACAGGAGGCCATTCAGCCCCTCCTCTAGCCTGTTACACAGGGATAGGAGGCCATTCAGCCACTCCCCCCTCCTCCAGCCTGGTACAAAGGAACAGGAGGCCATTCAGCCCCCTCTTGTGGTCCCCAGCGTCACAGATACCAGGCTCCAACCAATTCCATTCACTCCACGGGATATCCCAGAGATCCTAGACACTGCAAAGGCTATGGGCCATGAGAACATTCCAGCGATGGGACTGAAGGCTTGTGCCCCAGAGCTGGCTGCTCCCCTCACCAAGCTGTTCCAGTCCAGGGACAATACTGGCATCTACCCGACCCAGGTATGTCCCCGTACATATACACAGGAACAAATCCCAAACCGGCCCATTCCTGCCCCATCCGTCTCCTCTCCAGCATCAGGAATGTGATGGAAGGGCTCAGGAACTGGGCTATCACACAGCACCCGCTCAGCAATAACCTGCTCAGTGACGCCCAGTTCGGGTTCCCCCGGGGTCACTCAGCTCCTGACCTCATTCCAGCCTTGGGTCAAACACGGACAAAAGG
>NW_025201022.1:1480-2580 GCF_004010195.1 Chiloscyllium plagiosum | reverse complement strand
GGGTGTGGGGGGGACGGTGAGGGGGTGGGGTGCGGGCGGTGGCGGGTGGGGTTCGGGTTGCTATGAGGAGGTGACGGGCTGGGGTTGGCAGTCCGGGTATACTGGGTGGTGTCGGGTAGCGAGTGGCGATGAGGTGTGTTATAGCTGTGAGCTACTGTTGGTGCTAACCCCATTCCCTGTGCTGACCCTCAGATGATCTGCAGTCTCTCATGGGTGACCAGGGGCGACTGAAACCCCTGCAGCTCAAATGCCGGAAAAGTCGAGAGAAGGTGCGTGTGAAATGGCAGCGCCATCTGCTTCCTGGTTGTAAACCAGCTGGGAAACCTACAGGGAGAGGCTGCAGGTTGCTTCAGTTACGTGCGGATTGTGACTGTTTAGGGTGTTATTACAAAGCTTTCACAGCCAGTCGGCCGATGAAGTTGAATACAGGGAAAGGTGCAGTGATCCGTGCTGGAGGATGCATGATAGAATAAAGGCTGTCGGTGCTGAGAGAATCTGGGGAAGTGGGTGACCCCATCGCTGAAGGACAGGCAGAGAGCCTGGTTCAGGAAGCAGACACTATCCTGGGGTTTGCTTATCGGAACACAGGGTACAGGGATGAAGGTGCCCAGTCGTGGGCCCCACTCTTTAGGAAGGATGGGAAACCTCCAGAGAGGATGTGGAAAAGATCCTGGAGAACGGTCCCAGGTTTAGGGGGAGCTTCAGTGACCTGGAGAGGTCAGAGGGTCTGGGACTGTGTGTGTCCGGGAGGCTTTGAAGAGAACTGGATTGTTGTGTGAAAGGGAAGAAGGTGCGTGGTTCTGGCGGAGAGCGCTCGGGAACAGGACTGGGTGAGCCTGTCCTTCAGAGAACCAGCACAGACCCGAGAGGTTGAATGGCCTGCTCCTATGCTCTAGCACAGTGAATGGGTTCCAGGTTTGGTGAACAGGGAGTATTGGTGCCCCAAGACGACGTGAGTGTGTCTCTGTCTCTTTGTGAGTGTGCCTCTGTCTGTGTCTCTCTGTGTATGTGTGTGTGTACATCTGTGTGTTGTTTGTATGTGTGTCTGAGAGTTTGTCTGTGTGTGTGCACATGTGACTGTGTGTGTGTACGGGTCTGTG
>NW_025201022.1:891-1473 GCF_004010195.1 Chiloscyllium plagiosum | reverse complement strand
GTCTGTGTGTGTGTCTTTCTCTCTGTCTGTGTATCTGTGTGTGTGTGTGTGTGTGTCTGACACTGGGCCAGTCCTGTGTGAAGGGGACACATTGGTGTCACGCAGACTTGCCCACTCTCTGGGGAGAAACCTGGTGTACAGCAGCGATGGAAGGTTTGTTGAGGAGCAAGAGTCGATGGTTGGTGTTTGGAGGGATGGGGGCACGGGGAGGGGTTTTGTCCTGCTGATTTTCTGTACCGGCTTCCCACAGGAGAAACCCGTCCTACTGAGCAAACAGGAGCAGCTGGCACTCAGTCCCCTGAGCCCCTTCACCACCAACAACAACGGGCGCCAGAAAGGTCTGTCTGATGGTGTCCACCGGATACGAGTGGACTTCAAGGTGAGTGGCCAGCACCATGTGTTCTCATGCGTCACTGAAATCCACCCGTCGCCCAAACTATCAACATCCTGGGGGTTACTGTTGAGCAGAAACTCAACCAGACCTGCCACAGAGGCTGCAAAGCCTGCATCAGGACAGACGTTCAAGAAAACCAAATCTCCAGAGGGAACGACATTCGTTCTGTGTGAGGCGGGGGTGGGGGG
>NW_025201022.1:0-831 GCF_004010195.1 Chiloscyllium plagiosum | reverse complement strand
TCAGTGATTTCCCCCCCCCCCCCACCCTTCCCCAGAGTTTGGTATTCTTGAATATCTGTCCTGAATTCTCGGCCCTGTCAAAGACCCCTGAAAGTGTTTGATGGCGTTATTTTTAATGTTGCCTGTGTTTGTGTGAAGGCGTCCTGGTGGGGAGAATACGACTGATTCCCCCCCCACCCCCCTCCTGAGTCTAGACCGCAACACCGGGCTCCATCACCGGCCCACTGTTCGTTTGTTCGGTTTAAATCTGGTTTGTGACGCTAATTGTTCTCTGCTCTGTGTTTTTATCGTTAAATGCTTGCCTTACCCGCCTCCCCGTGCGACACCGCCCCCTCCAGGAGGACTGCAGCATTGAAAACGTCTGGCTCATGGGTGGCCTCAGCGTACTCTCCTCTGTTCCCATCCTGCCCCGGGTTCTCTGCCTGCTGTGCGCCAGCCAGGGGCACCACGAGGTAAGCTGATCCCTGACATCACCCTGTAACCCCCTCCCCTCCCCCCCCCCCCCCTCCCCTCCCCGATTCTCCCCTGAGCTGGAGCGGGAGACCAAGCTGGCGGATGAAGCTGTGGGGGTACCGTTGGGAACCCAGTCACCCCGGGATCCCGCCAGGTCGAGGGTCAGGTTAACGGTGACCAGGCGGCACCTGGGGTCCACGGGACTGAGACGGGGCCATCGAGCTGGGAGGGAAGCGGCTGTGATCTGCTGAAGCTCGCTCAAACAGGCTGAATGGCCTCCTCCTGTTCCTGTGGAACAGGCTTGGACAGGAGGAGCCGAATGGCCTCCTGTGTCGTGGAAATGTCATTTCTTGCCGCGGGATTGCTGTCCCTGATTGT
>NW_025201021.1:3498-6946 GCF_004010195.1 Chiloscyllium plagiosum | reverse complement strand
TACTGTGTGATAACTGGCAGGTACCTTTATCAGTGAAAGTGAAATAAGTTTAATGGGCGGCACGGTGGCACAGTGGTTAGCACTGTTGCCTCACAGCGCCAGAGACCCGGGTTCAATTCCCGCCTCAGGCGACTGACTGTGTGGAGTTTGCACGTTGTCTGCGTGGGTTTCCTCCAGGTGCTCCGGTTTCCTCCCACAGTCCAAAGATATGCAGGTCAGGTGAATTGGCTATGCTAAATTGCCCGTAGTGTTAGGTATAGGGGTAAATGTAGGGGTATGGGTGGGTGGCGGGTCGGTGTGGACTTGTTGGGCCAAAGGGTCTGTTTCCATACTGTAATGTAATCTAATCTAAAAAAAAGTTACTGCGTTTGCAACCACAAATGGGCTATATCCCCTCAAAGTGATGACTTTTGGAATGAAGAAGACTGCAGATTATTTGAATGATGTAGTGATCTTTAACGAGTCATGGAAAGCTCATGTGGTACAGTTGGCAGAGCTCTTTGCACAATTATGAGATGCAGAACTGGTAATAATCTTAAAGAAAACAGAATTCGTGAACACAGAAGTGATGTTCTTGGGACATAACATCAGTCATGGATGAATAACTCCAAAGAGTGTGAAGATTAGACTACTCACAGTGTGGAAACACGCCCTACGGCACAACAAGTCCACACCGACCCTCCGAAGAGCAACCCACCCAGACCCATTCCCCTACATTTACCCCTTCAGCTAACACTATGGGCAATTTAGCATGGCCAATTTACCTAACCTGCACATTTTTGGACTGTGGGTGGAAACTGGAGCACCTGGAGGAAACCCACGCAGACACAGGGAGAACGTGCAAACTCCACACAGACAGTCACCCGAGGCGGGAATTGAACCCGGGTCTCTGGCGCTGTCAGGCAGCAGTGTTAACCACTGTGCCACCGTGCCACCCTAGAAGATGAAGGTCAACGAAGAATTTCCACGGCCATTCTCCAAGAAAGAGGTGATTCAGTTTTTGGAATGAAGCAGATTCTACTGGAAGTTTGTTCCAACCTTCAGCAGCCGGGTGGCACTGCGAACAGATTTACTGAAGATGGACACAAAATATTGGTGGGCAGAACAATGTCAGGAATCATTTGACAATTCAGCTCAGTATTAACCACCACATCAATTTTAGCTACACCAAACGTTTTGAAAACCTGCAAAAGATTTGGAGCCACACTGCTACAAGAAGATAATGATGGAATTGAACAAATGGGCAGACACATAGCTGGGAGGGAGAAAGAACTGTGAAAGAGGATTTGGAGAGACTTCAGTGTGAATTGGCTACTTTTCAAAGACCTCAGCACTCACCAGAGAAAATACTCTACCATTGAAAAAGAACTATTGAGTTTGGTACTGGCTTTACAACATGTTAATGTTTATGTGACGAACAATGTGGCAGAGAGCGTTGTGTGCACGGACCACAATCCTCTTCCATTCTTGGAAATATTTAAATACAAAAATATGATACTATTTCATTGCAGTCGTGTGTTCCAGACTTTTAATGGACAAATTGTACATGTTGCGATTCGTAAAAATGTGACAGCAGATGTGTTATCGTGGATTTGAAATGAAAATGTAAAGATAAGATTGAACTGATTGCAACATTATATATACATATGTTTGCAGAAACTAATATGAAAGTATAACTTAGATTAATGTCCTATGTATTTCATTGTAATGAGATTAAGAATTTTAAAAAAATAATGAAGACATCTTTTCATTGTGATGATTTATTTTTTATTTTGGGGGGGGAGTGTTGTGAAGTTGAAGACATGTACTGTACCTTTAAGAGATAGTGAATGCTGTTCGACACTGAGAGCTTCCAAGCACCTGTGTATATGATCAGATGGCAGTGTCAGAGTGTACTGGGAAATTGAAATTATGTAACATTTGGCTATGAAATGGATACCTGAGTTGGTTGCTGTTTTGACAACAATTCAAATTTAACCAATCAGTTTAAATTATGCTGCAGGATGCTGACACTCAATCGAGTCTGAGTTTATTGTTTTGCCAACCGATATGGAGATATTAAAAAGGCAGGCATTTTGAACATTGGACAGACCAACTGCCATCAACACAGATCCAAGGAGTAAGGAAACACTCTTGATTAAAAGTACCTTTTCGTATGAAACATATGAGTAATAAAAAGAAAGAAGATGAACCAGGGAGATCATCACCCGGGAGAAGGAAGACACTGAAGATGGCAGCTGCTGTATGGGTTTGAAATTAAGTTGATGTCATTTTAATATGGACCTGTGATGTTAGTGACCACTGGAGGAGGCTGAGATATATTACCCGCTGTCAATCTGGCTGAAGGTTGCTGCAAATGCTTCAGTCTTATCTTTTTCCCTGATGGGTTGGGCTCTTCCATCATTGAGGATAAGGATACTTGTGCTGCCTCTTCCTCCAATGAGTTTTTAAAAACTTGACCCCCACATTTCACAACTGGATGCAGCAGGACTGCTTAGTAAAGCTTAGATCTGGTCCATTCGTTGTGGCATCCCTTAACTCTGTCCATCACGTGCTGCTTGTGCTGTTTGTGAAGCAAGTAGTCCTGTTTGATAGCTTGACAGGGTGACACCTCAAGCCTGGTGCTGTTCCTGGCATGCTCTCCTACACTCTCCATTGAGTCAGGGAAATCTCCTGCCTTAATGGAAATGGTTAACTGGGAATCCGCTGTATCCTGAGGTTGTAGATTGCACTGCAGTACAGCTCTGCTTCAGTACCTCACGGATGTCTTGTCTTGAGTTGCTGGTCTTTTCAAAGTCTGTCACATTTAGCACCATTCTTCATACACAACTTGCCTTTTATTGGTTTTCAATCGGTCATTGGGATTCCATGGCTCTGCTCAGCAGAACCTCTTTGTTACATCATCTTTCCTGCTGAGTTCTCCCTATCCCAGTGACTCACCCTCTCCACTGGCACTGACCTTTCTCAGGGTCAATGGCCTCATTCAACACTTCAGTCTCCGTGCTGATGTTCCTCTTGGTAAGACCGTACACTTAATGTGCAAGCGAACTCTTTCTCCCTACAAATTGCACTCAGTCACTGGGCTGATGTTTCATCCTTGTCTTCCCGTCTACCCTCAATCTCTCTGCTGAAATTCCACACTGCCTCACAAACTAAGTTCCATTTCTCTGCTCCCTTTCCTCTTGGTGTCTCACTCCACACTCACTCTTCCCACTGAGGTTCCTCCTGTTCTTTCACTCCACTATCTGTCTTGCTGCTCTTGTCCCTCTTGCTTTCCCACTGCTCACATTCTGGACGATAATGTTACTGAACATCACTCACCAGTCCCTCAGTCTCTCTGCTGATGTTCCTCTTCATCTGGTCCTTTGCAGTCACTGTCTTTGCTCATGATGCCCTTGACCTATCAGCCTCCAGTTGCTCTCACTGTGATTCTTCCGTTTCTCTCACT
>NW_025201021.1:0-3457 GCF_004010195.1 Chiloscyllium plagiosum | reverse complement strand
CATCATTCACACCGTGATCATTTTCCCATTTGTCCCTCATTACTGACTCCCTCTCTCGGTGAATGTAATCTTTGGTCACTAACTGTTCCCTACTCTCTCTGCTGATGTTCTTCTCTGTCTCTGAGACAACACTGACTGGCTCTGCTCATGTTCCTTCTTGGTCTCTCCCTTTACACGTATGGTCGCTATTATTTCTTCTCCTACACTCAAACCCTCTGTTGATATTCCTCTTGGTTTCTCACTCTACACTAACGCTGCTGATTTTCTGCTTGTTCTCAGTCTGGCCCCATTTTCTATGTGGAAGTGTTTTTTGTCCCTCATCATCCGCCCATTCTCATTACTGATTTATCGAGTCTCCCATTTTTCACTCCCTCTTCCTGCTGATGTTTCCCTTAATCTTTCGCTCTGCGAACTTGTTCTGCTGACTTATCTCCTGATTCTCATTTTGCACTTCTGATCCCGAATGATGATCCTCCAAATCTCCCACTGACCCCTCACACTGTTTCTGTTTCCTTCCCTTTCTGTCTCTCCGTCTCTGCTGATGTTCCTGTGAAGCCCCCATTTCACTGTCGATCCCATGTGCTGATGTGAGTTGTTGTCTCTCATTCTACACATAATCCCTTTGCTGACGTTCTTGTTGGCATCTCACTGTGCACTCCCTTTCTCTACTGACATTCATTTGGTCTCACTGTGCATTCACTTTCCACACTGACGTTTCACTTGACTCACATCGCACTTAATCTTTCTGCTGATGTTACTCTTGGTCACTCATTCTCTGTGCTGTCTCTCCACTGATATTCATCTTGATGTCTCACTCTGTGTTCACTCTCACTCTCTCTGTTGATCATCCTGTCCGTCTCTCACTTGACATTCAGAGCCTTTGGATAAAGCTCCGAAAATATATGTTTGTGTCTGTCCCTTTCACTGCTGGGTTTGGAGCTGTTCTGAATCACACGATTCTCTCCCTCTGCTCTGAAATAAGGTGTGGAATATGCACCTGCTCAGTATCTTTCATGTACAACGAACCTACTTGCTCTTCTCTAATTCTTGCCCTTATTCTGGTGCCCCCATGGATCTCCTTTCCAGTCTCGATCTGCTGCCTCTCTCGATGCTCAGCACACATTCCAGATTTCCCTTTCAATAAATGCCAGCTTTATTACTGCATCCCTCCTGCTCTGTCTGAGCCCATCTGTCTTGCTTTGCTGCCTGGCACTGCATCATTTGGATGACTCTGCTGATCTCAGGAAAGCAACTATTGAATAGAGACTGACACCTGTGCAAGTTCATGCATTGCATTTCATAATTCTTATTTATTTTATTGAAGTCCAGTGTCAAAAGAATGGCAAGCCTTGTCCCTATATTAACAATGTGATACACTGTAACTGATACAATCAGTTTTATACAATAGCACATTTGCAAATCTCTGTACAGGTCCCAATAACACGGTGGCTTTGCTCACTTTCTAATGTCTCTGTTTGTTTCCCTTGCACAGTTATCATGATAGCTGTTGTGATCCTAACCCAGGGAAGATGTGGCCTCTCCAAATGTGTTTCTCGATACTTGGTGGCCATGGCAGTGGCAGACCTTCTGGTGATTATCCTGGACATGATACTGCAGCATATTCCACGGACTTTTCACGAAGAATTTTATCAGCTGCGGTACTCCATTCGTGTGTGTAATATTCATGCCGTCCTGAGTTATGCAGCCACTGATTGTTCTGTCTGGTTCACTGAGGCGTTTACTTTTGATCAATTTGTGGCAATTTGCTGTCAGAAGTTGAAAAGTAGATATTGCACTGAGAGAACTGCAGCTGTGGTGCTGGGAACAGTGACTGCCCTCAGTTGTATAAAGAACATTTTCTGGTATTTTATGTTCACAGATCGATATACTTTCGCGAGCGTTAGTTCATTTTGTCATTTCAGGGACATGAATGAGAGATCACATTTCTGGATAATGATTCAGTTCCTTCACCATCTTGTGACCCCTGGGGTCCCATTCATTCTGGTCCTGCTGCTAAATATTTTCACGTTCAGACACATTCTCAGGAGCAGCAGAGCACGGAGACGACTCCGGGTTCAGGGCAGTGGGGAATGGCCCAAAGATCCACAGTTGGCCAGTCGAAGGAAATCTATTATTTTAATGTTTGCACTCTCTGCAAACTTCATCCTTTTATGGTCAATATTTATGGTGTATTCCAAATGGAACAGAATGCTGTATTTTGGAAATGTGATGATTTATCTACACAGATTTGTTGACATATTGGGTTTGATGTTGCAGCTCCTGAGCTTGTCCTAAACCATGTCGTGTGTCCTGCTGCCCTCATTATAATTCACTGTGGGAAAGGAGTGGAACCAGCACAGGTGGCCTTGTAAGTCTGGTCAATAACATTCAATGCAGAGAGATGGAAAATGGTTCCTTCCATTCCAAAAAAGGAGGGTACAGTATACGCACAGGTACCAGTTGAAAGATTTGTTGGGTTATCCATATGTATACTAAGGCTCTCCCCTTTTTGTACACAGAAGAAAATGCCATCATTACTCCTTAAGTTAATATGGGAACTCATTCTCAAACCTTTTAATCTCTCTGAACAGCTACCTACAAGTTTCTTTCTGTTCAGAACCCATCTTTTCTCTGGTGATGTGATGTTTTTTCTCGAAAATTAAGTTTTCCCATGTTGCTTGTATTTTTTTTTACACCAGAATCTTGTAAAAGTTGCTCAGTGACATTGAGCTCTCAGAATTCGAGTCAGAAGCAACTGGGACAGATATTGCTGACTTGCTCTGTCAGTGTTTCTACAGCAGCAGTGCTCACCAGGTCCTTTCAGCACACCTCAGCCTGACTTTCTCCAGCTTTTCCTTCTGTTTCTCACTTTGTGTTTCCTATTCCCGAAAGCCCCACTTGGCTCTCTCTTGTGATTGCATGAAATTCAGAACTTTAATAACTTTTCATGGATTGAAAGAATCAGCAGTAACTCTTTCAGGAATAAACTGGTTCCTGAGGTGAGAGGGACAAGGATTAACTGGCATAGAGGAATTAAAAGTAACATGTTCATTAACCATCCTGGGAAGGAGATATTGAAACAACATGAACAAACTGTTTCTTGGGAAGAGGAGTATGACATTCAGTCCCTGGAACCTGTTCTGACATTCGATGAGATCATGACTGACCTGTGGCCTCAATCCATCTATCTGCCTTTGACCATGTCCCTTAATTTTTTTGACCAACAACAATCAATTTCAGATTTAAAACTAACAACTGATTTACCACCAACTGCCACATGTGGAAGTGAACACCTACCACACTGTGGATGTTGAAATGTTTCCAAACATTGCACCTGAACTGTCTGGCCCTAATTTTTCAATTATGCTTTTTTGTATTACGTCCGAGAGGCTCCTAATGGTTTCAATGTGAACATGAGGTTTAGGAACAGAAATAGATTATTTCGCTTCTCAAACAT
>NW_025201020.1:1725-6946 GCF_004010195.1 Chiloscyllium plagiosum | reverse complement strand
CGTGCTGCGGTGGGCGGTGTGAGTGCTCTAGTGTGGAATGTTGGTAGCCTCTGTTTTATAACAAGCTGTTTCTAAAGCACGTTTGGCCTTTCCTTGTTGTGTGTGTCATGCTGTGACGAGCATGCTGAAATGATCATGTTGGTGCTACGTTATCTTCCCCAGGCCCTCCCATACGTCTGCCTGCTGATCGCCATGTTGTTCTTCATCTACGCCATCATTGGGATGCAGGTATGAGCCTTGAGTACAGCGAAAGGGTTTGCATGTGAATCGAACAGTGAGAGTTACACTTAGCCAGTGTCCTGCACGCTGACTCATGAAACTGCCTCAATCTCTTCCTGAACTTCCCACAGCTCTTCGGAAACATCGGCCTGGATGACAGCACCCCCATCAACCGACACAACAACTTCCACAATTTCTTCAATGCTTTGATGCTGCTGTTCAGGTGTGTTGCCCTTCAGCTGTCCGGGAAGGTTGTGTCCTGCTGGTTGGATGCTTTGAAATTGGCGGCGACGTTTTTTTCAACAGATTCCACTCATCATGTCATCTCTGCAATGGGATGCGCCTCTGCCAAGAGTCTGTCTGAAAGATCTGTCCGCTAAACCAAAGAAACCATCCATTACAGAATCGTAGTCTTATTATGCAAGCCATTCAGCCCATCTTGCCAGCATTGGTGCTGTTACTTGGTGCCAATTTCCATGTCTGTCCCTGCCTTCCATTTTGCGCTAACTAAACAAAATTCAAAACCTCTTAAAACATATCAATGAGATATCCTCAACTCCAACTATTTTATTTAAAGGCAAGCGTATGGCATTGAGGGTGAGTTGGAGGTTTGGATTAGGAGTTGGCTGGCTGGAAGAAGACAGAGGGTAGTAGTTGATGGTAAAGGCTCATCTTGGAGTGCCGTCACTAGCGGTGTTCCGCAAGGATCTGTTTTGGGACCATTGCTGTTTGTCATTTTTATAAATGACCTGGAAGAGGGGTTAGAAGGTTGGGTGAGCAAGTTTGCGGATGATACGAAAGTCGGAGGAGTTGTTGACGGTGAGGAAGGATGTGGCAGGTTACAGCAGGATATAGAGAAGCTGCAGAGCTGGGCAGAAAGGTGGCAAATGGAATTCAATGTAGCTAAGCGTGAGTTGATTCCCTTTGGGAAGAATAACAAAAAGATGGGGTACTGGGCTAATGGTCGGATACTTGGTAGTGTGGATGAGCAGAGGGATCTTGGTGTCCATGTACACAGATCTCTGAAGTTGCCACCCAGGTAAATAGTGTGGTGAGGAAGGCATATGGCGTACTGGCTTTTATTGGTAGAGGAATTGAGTTCTGGAGTACTGAGGTCATGTTGCAGTTGTATAAGACTCTGGTGTGGCCGCATCTGGAGTATTGTGTGCAGTTTTGGTCGCCCTACTATAGGAAGGATGTGGAGGCACTGGAACGGGTGCAGAGGAGGTTTACCATGGTGTTGCCTGGTATGGTAGGAAGATCGTATGAGGTAAGGCTGAGGCACTTGGGGTTGTTTTCATTGGAGAATAGAAGGTTTAGGGGTGACTTGATAGAGGTGTATAAGATGATTAGGGGTTTAGATAGGGTTGACCGTGAGAACCTTTTTCCACGTATGGAGTCAGTTATTACAAGGGGGCATAGCTTTAAATTAAGGGGTGGTAGGTATAGGACAGATGTTAGGGGTAGGTTCTTTACTCAGCGAGTCGTGAGTTCATGGAATGCCCTGCCAGTAGCAGTGGTGGACTCTCCCTCATTATGGGCATTTAAGCGGGCATTGGATAGGCATATGGAGGCTAGTGTAGGTTAGGTGGGCTTGGATCGGCGCTACATCGAGGGCCGAAGGGCCTGTACTGCGCTGTATTCTTCTATGTTCTATGTTCTATGTTCTATGTGTTCCAGATGTGATTCAATTGGTCCACCGCTGGGCTTTATTCTTACAACACAGTTACAATGCAAACAAGAAAATGAGAATTGGCACAACTTTAATTCTGTTGATATACTTAATTAAATAATATAGAACATAGAACAGCACAGCACAGTACAGGTCCTTCAACCCACGATGTTGTGCTGAGCATTATCTTCATCTAAGATCAACCTCCCCTATACACCCCTCCATTTACTGCTGTCCATGTGCTTGTCCAGCAATCGACTAAATTACTCTACTACCACCGTTGACAGTACATTCCACACACCCACCACTCTCTGTGTAAAGAACCTCTGACATTCGCCCCATACCTTCCTCCAATCAACCTTAAAATTATGACCCTTGTGACAGCCATTTCTGTCCTGGGGACAAGTCTCTGGCTATCTACTCTATCTATGCCTCTCATTACCATGTACACCTCTGTCAAGTCACCTCTCCCCTTCACTCCAGTGTGAAAAGCCCTCCAACCCAGGCAGCATCCTGGTAAATCTCCTCTGCCCCCTCTCTAAAGCACCTTCGTATAATGAGGTGACAAGAACTGAACACAGTATTCCAAGTGTGATCTAACCAGGGCTCTATAGAGCTGCAGCATAACCTCGCAACTCTTAAATTCAATCTCCCTGTTAATGAAAGCCAAAACACAGGCATCTTCTTACAAACCTCTCAACTTGGGTGGCAACTTTGACGGTTCTATATATGTGGACCCCAAGATCCCACTGATCGACCACACTGCCAAGAATCCTGTCTTTAGCCCTGTATTCAGCACTCACATTTGACCTTCCAAATGAATCACTTCGCATTTATCCAGGTTGAACACCATCTGCTACCTCTCAGCCCAGCTTTGCATCCTGTCAGTGTCTTGTTGTAGCCTACAACAGCCCTTGACACTATATATGACATCACCGACCTTCGTGTCATCAGCAAACTTACTAACCCACATTTCCACTTCATCTAAGTCACTTATAAAAACCACAAAGAGCAGAGGCTCAAGAATAGATCCCCGCGGGACACCACTGGTCACCGACCTCCAGGCGGAATATTTTCCAATCACTACCACTCGCTGTCTTCTTTCGGCCAGCCAATTCTGTATCCAGACAGCCAGGTTTCCCTGTTTCCCATGACACCTAACTTTCTGAATAAGCCTCTCGTTGGGAACCTTATCAAGGGCTTTATGTTATGTGACTACTTATTTTCAACTAACCCAATATAATCGTATCCCGTTAACACACCCTTGGCAAAGGCAAATTCAGCAAAAAAAGAATTTTCCTTACATGCTATCACCAGTCCAAGAGAAATAGATGCCAAATGAATCAACCCCTCTCAGCCCAGCTTTGCATCCTGTCAGTGTCTTGTTGTAGCCTACAACAGCCCTTGACACTATATATGACATCACCGACCTTCGTGTCATCAGCAAACTTACTAACCCACATTTCCACTTCATCTAAGTCACTTATAAAAACCACAAAGAGCAGAGGCTCAAGAATAGATCCCCACGGGACACCACTGGTCACCGACTCCAGGCGGAATATTTTCCAATCACTACCACTCGCTGTCTTCTTTCGGCCAGCCAATTCTGTATCCAGACAGCCAAGTTTCCCTGTTTCCCATGACACCTAACTTTCTGAATAAGCCTCTCGGTGGGAACCTTATCAAGGGCTTTATGTTATGTGACTACTTATTTTCAACTAACCCAATATAATTGTATCCCGTTAACACACCCTTGGCAAAGGCAAATTCAGCAAAAAAAGAATTTTCCTTACGTGCTATCACCAGTCCAAGAGAAATAGATGCCAAATGAATCAATCTAGCAGCAGAGAGACAATGCCAGCTTTTTGCTGTAGCAGAGAGAGAGCCGTATCTATCAGCTTCAAGTTCTAAACACTGAAAACAAAACTAAAACCCTGGGTCTGTGTGGGCCTGACTCCACCCACTGATGCTTCTTCTGTCGAATTTAAAGGAAAACACTCAGGAAGCTCAAAGATGTTTACCCACTGGTTCCCCAGCAGACATACCAGCACCACTGTGACACTTCTCTCCAATAGAAACAGCAAAGAGCTAAAGGCACATTACTGTCACACCATTCAACCACCCTCTTGAATTCTGGGAAGATTTGTAGCTCAGGTTGAGGTTTTGGATGTAGATTTGCTCGCTGAGCCAGAAGGTTCATTTCCTAGAATTCTAGGCATTCCTCGAAGCATGACATTCCAACCGGAACTCTAACAACAAACACATCGGGTTAGACCCCAGCTCCCACCCCCTGAGAAAAGGAACAGGAAGTGACTTCACCACTGGAAATGGCATCACTACCGGAAATGACATCACCAGCCCAAACATATAAATAGAAAGCAGGAATTTCAGCATTGCTTCGCCTGAGGCTCACTGAAGACGGGGTTAGACCCCAGCTCCCACCCCCTGAGAAAAGGAACAGGAAGTGACTTCACCAATGGAAATGACATCACTACCGGAAATGACATCACCAGCCCAAACATATAAATAGAAAGCAGGAATTTTCAGCATTGCTTCGCCTGAGGCTCACTGAAGACGTTCCCTAGTAGGGTAACGAAGCGTCTGGAAATGAACCTTCCAGCTCAGCAAGCAAACCTATATCCACCATCTTGAATGCCTCAATTGAAGCTGCCTCCTTCCAGGCAGTGCATTCCATGCTGACCTCGGACATGTCACACACTTATCGTTAAAAAAAAAGTAGTGTTCGAAGAAACCCAAATCTTTCTGTTAGCTGTGTCAGTCATGGTTCAGTGGTGTGTTTCAAACAAGTCGGAGCAGTGTGTCAGTAATGGAGCCACACTGTTCCCAAGCTGTCCCAACATGCGTTTGATTCCCGTTAATCCTTCAGAACCGCCGTTTTCCTGACTGTTTGACGATCAGGCCAAAACCAATTCACATCAGGTTTCACTTGTATCAGAAAATAACTCCAGTTATGGAAACACACTTAACTTTAACAACAGCAGAGAGAAAGAAAAACAGTATCTTAACTACCAATACATGACTTGAGCTACACACCCTTCAGAACTCCAAATACTTACACACACACTTTCTCTCTCTCTCTCTCTCTCTCTCTCTGTTTCTCTGTGTCTATCTCTGTCTGTCTCTCTCTCTCCCTCCCTTTCTGACTCTCTCTCTCTCTCTCTAGGTAAAAACAATGACTGCAGATGCTGGAAACCAGAGTCTAGATTAGAGTGATGCTGGAAAAGCACAACAGGTCAGGCAGCATCCGTGGAGCAGGAAAATCGACGTTTCAGGCAAAAGCCCTTCATCAGGAATAGAGGCAGGGTGCCT
>NW_025201020.1:0-1486 GCF_004010195.1 Chiloscyllium plagiosum | reverse complement strand
GTCCACCTGGGGCTTGCCTGCCATTTTGAAGCTGGGAGTAGAGCACCTGCTTGGGGAGGCTTGTGGCAGTCGTGCAGATGATGTGTTCAGCCCATCGTAGCCAATCAGGAATGGTCATTGCCTCGATGCTGGGGATGTTGGCCTGGTCAAGGATGTTGGTGGTGGTACATAGCTTTTCCCAGCAGATTCTCAGGATCTTGTACAGGTAGCCTTGGTGGTACTGCTCCAGCCCCTTGAGGATCCTGTTGTGGATAGCTTTTATGAACGGAGGGCTGTCATAAGGCAGAATTTCTTTCCACAAAAGCCTCTCGTCTTCCTTTACCCAGCCCCACAGGGGAAGGGTCTCACAGTCCCACCTCTTGCCTCTAACTCACAAGGTCTCTGGGTTCGCGTCCCACTTTTCAAAGTGAGCACCCGCCAAACGTCCCACCCTGGGCAGTGCTGAGGGACTGCAGCAGGGTCAAAGACGCCCAACGTGTGGGTGCGGCATCAGACAGAGCATCCACCTGCCCCCCCCCTCCAGTGGATGTAAGGGCGATCCCATGCTCAACGTCTGAAGAAGCGCAGGAGGGTTATCCCCAGGCTTCCTGACCAACTCTGTGCCTCAGTCAACAGCACAAATCTGATTGTCAGCACCTATTGTTTGTGGCACTTTGCTGTGCAGAACGTGGCTGCGGCGTTTCCTCCAGTTATGATGCTTTAGAAGCATTTAAATACTCAAAAAGATTTGTGTTTACGTCCTGCTTTTTATCACCAGTGTCATTGTAATTTCTCGCCAATTAAATATTAAAGTATTTAATTGGCGAGAAAGTATAATGGCACTGGTGATAAAAAGCCGGACGTAAACACAATTCTTTTTAATGCACTTATTTTAGAATTGAACGGATCTGGACAGAAAGAGCTGCTTGTGTTGTCAGATTGTAGTGAAACACTAGCTCATTAGAAAGGAAAGCTGCCCAACGTGGCCAGTCCACACTCCTATGTGTCTCCAGTCTCATATCAACGTGGTTGAACCTTAACTGCCCTTTGACGTGTACAGAAAACCATTCTGCTGTGTTCAGTTAGCTTTCCAGGAATGAATGGAAATGAATGAGACTGAACTGAAGCTAATGAGCAAAGATATATCTATTCACACACACCAAGGTCAGTTTTATTCCTTGTTCCTCATTTCCTGCAAAACCATTCTTCGTGATCAAAGCTAAAACGCTGAAAGAATGCATCTGTGAAGAGAATTCTGTATGAGCCTTGCTTTAGATTTCCATAATCTGTCAAGCCTTCTCCCTGGGCTGGGCGTCACTGGCTGGTTCAGCATTGATTGCCTGTCCCTAGTTGCCCTGGTGCAGTAGATGGTGATCTGCCTTCCTGAAACGCTGCGGTCCGTGTGCTCTCGACAGGTCCATAAAGCCCTGACGGAGGGAATTCCAGGATTTTGAGCCACCAAAGATGAAGAAATCGTGGTTTATTTCCAAGTCAGGGTGGTGAGTGG
>NW_025201019.1:5220-6944 GCF_004010195.1 Chiloscyllium plagiosum | reverse complement strand
TACATTAAGGGTTCAAGTTGGGATGTTATCTTAGTTATTTCGGATGCTGGTGAGATCGCAGATGGAATATTGTTTTCAGTTGTGAACATCTTGTTCCAGCGAGGATGCTATTAAACTGCAAAGGGAGCAGAAGAGTTTTAAAAGGATGGTGCGTGGATTCAATGGTCTGTGTTGGAGGGAGTGTATGGGCAAGCCAGGAGTCTTTTTTTAGAACATGGAAGACTGACGATGGTGCTGAACTTCATAAAGAATAGGGTAAATGGATTCAAGTCCTTTTTGAGGATTGCAGAATTGCGAACTGGAGCGCATGAGTCGAAGTTTAGAGTGGTGAGAATAAAAGGGAACCTGAGAGCAAACTTTTTTTTCCACAGAGATGGTACGCATGTGGACTGAGCTCACAGTAGAAGTGACTGATGTGAACATTGAGTGAATTTAAAAGTAATTTGTGCAAATACATAGATAGAGAGGGATTAGAATGATATAGACCAAATTCCGGGAAATTGGAAAAGCATAGAAGGATGTTTTGATCCACATGGATCAGCTTGGGCCAAAGGAACTCTTTCCGTGCTGTGTGACTCCATGATTTTCTGACTCTCTGGCCGCAACGACTGTGGAGTGTGTTGTTAGTATAAGGGCTCGGAGAATAGTTGTTGAAAGAATGAATGAAGAAGTACATTTGATTCTCAAACGGGACATCAGCAGTTTTGTGGATTATGGGGCAATATAAAATGCATGGAATTTGGCATGCATTCCAGCAGTCAAAATCAGGAGTAATGACAAAAGATATTGAATGCATGGCTCTCAGTGTATCTGAGAAAAGGTATAATGAGTGCACAGTAGTTTACATCCACGTTTCTGAAAGGGCTATTTGTACCTGTGACAGCAAAGTGTTGAATTAGCAATGGCGAAGGTAGCAGTATGTGGCATATTATCCTCATATGTGGGCGTCAATAATATGAAAGTATGTGTGGTTTTGTCCCTACCACGAGCATGTCATATCGTCTCTTCCGTCTTCCAACCCCGACAGAATTAAAATGTAAAGAGAGACTTGTTAATAAAATTGTCTTGCTGATCAAGGTGGAGATACTGTAAAATAATGTGAAGTATGCTGATATCTCGTCCATCTGAATGCTGTAGAATTGAGTGGCAATTTCAACTCGATGTGTTTAGATTAGTTTAGATGACTTAGTGTGGAAACAGGCCCTTCGGCCCAACATAGAACATAGAACATAGAACAATACAGCACAGAACAGGCCCTTCGGCCCACGATGTTGTGCCGAACTTCTAACCTAGATTAAGTACCCATCCATGTACCTATCCAAATGCCGCTTAAAGGTCGCCAATGATCCCGACTCTACCACTCCCACGGGCAGCGCATTCCATGCCCCCACCACTCTCTGGGTAAAGAACCCACCCCTGACATCTCCCCTATACCTTCCACCCTTCACCTTAAATTTATGTCCCCTTGTAACACTCTGTTGTACCCGGGGAAAAAGTTTCTGACTGTCTACTCTATCTATTCCTCTGATCATCTTATAAACCTCTATCAACTCACCCCTCATCCTTCGCCGTTCCAACGAGAAAAGGCCGAGAACTCTCAACCTAGCCTCGTACGACTTCCTCTCCATTCCAGGCAACATCCTGGTAAACCTTCTCTGCACCCTCTCCAAAGCTTCCACATCCTTCCTAAAGTGAGGCGACCAGAACTGCACACAGTACCCCAA
>NW_025201019.1:0-2442 GCF_004010195.1 Chiloscyllium plagiosum | reverse complement strand
AGCCTTCCCTCCTACACCAGCCTTGCAGCCATGTGTTCAACTGCACTCTCTCCCTATTTTTTGCCTCACTGTCACGTGGCACCGGCAACAACCCAGAGATGACGACTCTGTCTGTCCTAGCTTTTAGCTTCCAGCCTAACTCCTTGAGCTCTTGAATGTCCTCCCCACCCCTCTTCCTACCTATGTCGTTGGTGCCAATGTGCACCACGACTTCTGGCTGCACACCCTCCTCCTTAAGGATTCTGAAGACACGGTCTGAGACGTCTCGGATCCTAGCACCCAGGAGGCAAGAAACCATCCGTGAGTCTCGCCCATGTCCACAGAACCGCCTGTCCGTCCCTCTAACTAGAGAGTCCCCTATAACTAGCGCTCTCCTCCTCTCCCCCTTTCCCTTCTGAGTCTCAGTGCCACAGACCCCTTCACTGCAGCTTACACCTGCGACGCTGTCCCCCCCAACAGTTTCCAAAGCTGTATACTTATTTTTTAGGGGGACGACCACAGGGGAACCCTGCACTGCCTGCTTCTTCCCCTTCCCACCTCTAACTGTTACCCAGCTACCTCTGTTCTCCGGCGTAACTATGTCCCTGTAGCTTCTATCAATCACCCTCTCAGCCTCTCGAATAATCCTCAGTTCATCCAACTCCAGTTCCAGTTCCCTAACTCGTTCGGTGAGGATCAGGATCTGACTGCATTTCCTGCAGACGAAGTCGGCAGGAGTATCGGTGGTCACCCCTATCTCAAACATCCTGCAGGAGGAACATTCCACCGCCTGCGCTACCATGACTGTACACTTTCTCCAAAAACAAGAACACTGAGTCAATAACACTGAGTCACTTACCTGTGGACTTTAAAGTTAGGTTAGAGGAGGAGGTTGGGAGGGAGGCCCTACGGAAGTAGGACCTGGGGTCGAGAACACACCCACTCAAATACTAATCACTTACCTTCCCGCCCAGCTATGCGCTCCAACCTCACTTCCGCTGCACCCACTCAAATGACCGTTGGTGATTAAAGGGTGAGTATTTATACTCACAGTTCTCCTTCCCGGCTGCCCCTCTGTTTGCCGTCATTTCCTCTGCTGCTTCCGCTCTTTTTGTGAAGAGAGAAAAAAAACACCGCTGCCCGCTTCAGGTAAGTAATTTTGAAACAAACTGTCTTACCTTAGCTGTAGTCTCCCGGGTTCGCCTTTACTCGGCCGCTGCTCCCACTCAAACAAGTCCACACCGACCCGCCGAAGCGCAACCCACCCATACCCCTATATTTACCCCTTACCTAACACTACGGGCAATTTAGCATAGCCAATTCACCTGACCTGCACATCTTTGGACTGTGGGAGGAAACCGGAGCACCCGGAGGAAACCCACACAGACACGGTATCGGATATTAACCAAAGTTGTACTCCAGAAAGATGCATTTGGCACAGAGGCCATCTGGACACCAAAGCTTCCACGGAAAAAGAGTGAGATATCAAACACAATTGTATCAGGAGTTAATCCAGGAACGCTAATCGTTTATTCTTTAGGTAAACACGTTGGAAATAAAAGTATGGAATTGCTCTTAACAAAAATGGAATGTTAAACGGTGTGAGCAGGGCAAGTTCAAAAGAATCATGCGTGCTGGTTTAGAAAGCAATAGAGATACAGATCAGCTGGGTAGCTGTGATGGAAACACACACCATATCAATCAATCGAATGGATACCGTGAAGTTTCGACATGAGCAATTACGTCACACATGTGAGCTATGGTCAGCAGAACAGATGTGACACAAACTCGACCGGATCCATAGAGAGTGGTACTTGACTGAATTCACATCATGCAACTGACACAAACAACTTAGACTAAGGGGAATCTTGATGACTTTCCATTGAGAGCCCGAATAAGGGTTGAAATGACAGTGCTCAATTGAAGATAGCAACATTAAAGTTAGATGATAACTTTGAAGATGTTTGATAAGCCCAGGGCCCTCTTGCAGAAGGAAAGGATTTGCTTATGAAAGAAAAGAACATTCTCCGAAACTACATTACAAACATAAATGCAAAATGTATGAATAATAACTCATATTGAAAATCTCTTGTCGGGTTTGAGCGGAAAGATGAGCATAGTTATAATCCCAAATCCACGGGGCAGGAGACTTAAGATAATGAAAATTTAATTTCGTGCAAGTATGTGTTCTGTAATTTGCCTTTGAATCCATATTCCCAAACTACAAAACAAACATTTCGCTCAAACTGTATATCGGTGAAATGGACAATGATGGGAATCAACCACAGAAACATCATATAATTCTGCAAGTTTACACTGCCCCATCACACAGCGCAATTTCCGCTTCACTTTCTGCCTGCCATTTGATTTAGAGTAAGTACAGATGATGCCGCTTCACAACAAGAATTTGCAAAGATCAAGGTATCGGAGACGATCCTCAACCATGGACGATGAGGGAGTAGA
>NW_025201018.1:5079-6943 GCF_004010195.1 Chiloscyllium plagiosum | reverse complement strand
TATTTATTTTCAATTTTCCAGTATTCTCTGGGAATCCCATCCAGTTTGATACAAGGGTTTGTAATCTCTCCGTTCAGAACAACATTCTCTCTCTTCAAGGTACAGGACTTGTCTTCAAACTTCATAACACAGGACAGTGTTAAAACTGTACTGGAAATGATGGGGTACACAGAGGGTGGTGAGAGGGAGGAAGTAACATTATATTGCTGGAGAAATTGATGGGTAAAAATGGAGATCGATCCTCAGGATCTGACAATCTAACCCCAGAGTGGTTAAGGAAGTAGCCTTAGAATTGATACATTGGTGACTATGTTCCAGGATGCTACAGATGCTGGGATAGTGCCTGCATATTAGACGGTTGATTTTGCAACCTTACTATTTAAAAAGGGATGTGGGATCATCCAGGAATACAGCAGGGAAAGAGGTGCTTCGACCTAAACTGATCCATGTCAACTATGGTTCCCACTAATCTAGTTACAATTGCCCTCACTTGATCCACATCCCTTTAAACCCTTCCCATCAATGTACTTATCCAAATGTCTTTTTTTTAAATGTTACTATTGTACCTGCCTCAACCATTTTCTGTGCCAGTCCATTCCGTATACGCACCATTGTCAATGACAAAACGTTGCCCCTCAGGTCCTTCTTAAATCTTTCCCCCTCACCTTAAATCTGTGCCCTCTTGTTTTCATTTCCTCATCCCTGGGGGAAAAAAAGACTATCTGCATTCATCCTATCCATACACCTCAATATGATCACCCCGCATTCTCCCATGTTCCAAGGAACAAAGTCCTATCCTGGACAAGCACTTCTTCCGACTGAAACCTACTCGCCCTGGAAACATCCTCATAAATCTTCTTTGCACTCTTACCAGTTTTACCATGTTTTCTTATTACAGGGTGGTCCAAACTGTACACAATACTACAATTGCGGCCTCACCAACGATTTATACAACTGTAACATAAAGTCCCAACTCCTATGTTCAAAGCCTCAGCTGATGAAAGTCAACATGCGAAATGCCTTCTTAACCACCTTGTCGCCCGATGACATTGCCTTCAACAAATTATGTGTTTGTACTCCTAGAATCCTCTGTTCCGCTCACGTCTCTGGACCTTTATATTTCCTAAATTGGTTTGACTTTCTAAACGGTTACACCTCACACTTATTTGTACTGAATTGCATTTGCCAATTCACAGCCTACTTCCTCATCTGATCAAGATCCCTCTGTAATTGTTGATAACCTCTTCCTTGCTATCATCAATACACTCTAATGTTGTATTATCCACCAACGTACTAATCATGCCTTGTAGAATTCGCATCCAGATCATTTATTTGAATAACAAATATTAAAGGTCCTAGTACGGACCCCTGTGACGTACCACTAGTCACAGCGTTCCAGTCCGAGGGAAAAAAACCTTCAACCATCACTCTCTGCTTCCTCGAATTGAGGCCAATATTGAATCCAATTAGTAAGGTTTCCAGGGATCCCTTGCGACCTAACCTTTGTTACTAACCTGCCATCCAGGGCCTTGTCAAAATCTATGCAGACAAAATCCATTGGGCATTATAGACCAGTCAGCTTGCCGTCGGAATTGGAAGTATCAGGGACATTTTGAGGATTCAACATTGGCAAATTTCATGTCAATATAGAGACAGTTTAACCTGAGTGATGGGTGAAACCATAAGCACTATAGCCAGCAATTGATATCAGAGACAGAACCGTGCTGTGATCAGCTAGAATTAACCACTCAAATTATTACTACCCAAACAATGCCAATCACTCAGTGTCATCCTTTCAGCTGCTGAAATGCATTTTCCTCTAGATTTCATGGGAATTAAATCAATCAAATTGTGTGACTCACTT
>NW_025201018.1:0-2708 GCF_004010195.1 Chiloscyllium plagiosum | reverse complement strand
TGGTATGCAGGGTGTTCTAGCTAGGTGGATAAAGAACTGGTTGAGCACCAGGAAACAGTAGTAGTTGAAGGGAGTTTCTCGAAAAGGAGAAAGTTGACCAGTGATGTTCCACAGGAATCATTGCTGGGGCCATTGTTGGTATGATCAGCAAGTTTGCAGATGACACGAAGATTGGTGGAGTAGCAGAAAGCATAGGGGATTGTTAAAGAATACAGGAGAATGTAGGTAGACTGGAGAGATGGGTGGAGAAGTGGCAGATAGAGTTCAATGCAGGCAAATGTGTGGTGATGCTTTTTGGGAAGTCTAATTCTAGAGTGAATTATACACTAAATGGAAGAGCCTAGGGAAAAGTTGATGAGCAGAGAGATCTGGGAGTTCAGGTCCATTGTACCCTGAAGGTTGCTGCACAGGTGAGGTAGAGTGGTCAAGAAAACATATGATATGCTTACCTTCATCGGACGGGGTATTGAGCATAAGAGCTGGCCGGTCATGTTAAAATTCTACAAGACATTGGTTTGGCCGCATTTAGAATACTGTGTCCAGTTCTGGTCGCCACATTACCAAAAGGATGTGGACGCTTTGGATAGGGGGCAGAGAAAGTTTACGAGGATGTTGCCTGGTATGGAAGGTGCTAGTTATGAAGAGAAGGTTACGATTGTTTTCATTAGAAACTAGAAGATTGAGGGGGGCCCTGATTGAGCTCTACAAAATCATGAAGGGTTTAGACAGGGAAGATAGAGATAAGTTTTCCCCAGCGTGACGCGTTCAAGGTGAGAGGTGAAAAGTTTAAAGGGGATATACGCGACAATTACTCTACACAGTGTGGTAGGTGCTTGAAATGCAATGCCAGCAGAGGCAGGCAGGTAGATTCATTTAAGATGCCTCTGGACAGACGCATGAGTAGGTGGGGAGCAGAGGGATACAGATGCTTAGGAATTGGGCGGCAGGTTTAGACAGTGGATTTGGATCAGGTCAGGCTGAGAGGGCCAAAGGGCCTGTTCCTGGGTTATAAATTTTCTTTGTTCTTTATTACATTTGCCTTCCTAACCGCCAACTAAACCTGCCTGTTAACCTGAAGAGAATCCTGAACTCTCACTCCCAAGTCCCTTTGTGCTTCAGATTTCCGAAACCTTTCCCCATTTTAGGAAACAGTCTCCGCCTCTATTCTTCTAATCCCACTGCATACGCACCCACACTGTATTCCATCTGCCAACCGAACCTTAATAGGATCCTGAAATCGGACTCACCCCTGAGGACCTTGTTTGTGCTTCAGGCCTGGCAGCATCTGTCCAGAGACAGAGAGAGAGAGAAAGCGGAGTCAACGTTAAATCCGGGGCAGCCGTCCTTCGGGAGAGTGGCCTTTGGTCTTGATGTGCCGCCACACAATTTCTTGTTCACTCCCACCTCTCTGTCTGTGTGTGTATTTGTCATTATTATTGAGTTTGGCGAGTCCCGGAGCCGGCCCTGTTGTTTCTGTCTCCTGAAAGGGTTGTCTCTTTAAAGAGTCTTTCCCCTTGTGGGAAATAAGCAATGTAGTTTTCTGCAGCCAATATAGAAATGTCGTTGTAAGTGCTAGTGGAATGTAATTTCTGTAGATGGGGGGAGGGGTGGGACATTATACAAACAGTTGTGGAATTCTTGTAGCATGTAGTACACTTAAGGCTAAAGTCTTTTAAAGAAGTAGTTTTAAAGAAAATAGTTTTAAGCTCGGGAATAACTATGGAGTGTTGTAGCTGACCACAAAAGAAGAAGTAATGGCGTTTTCATAATAAAGCTTATAGTAACGGAACAAGCGGTAACATCAAGTACAGGGATGCAGACATCCAAGGACGGTCTGGTACTAAGATAAGGAAATTGAAAAACAACAGAGGTGTGATTCAGCAACTCACAAACCAGACAAAGAAAGATTACATGCTCTGTTACACTCGCACTTCTTTCGGACCATCGAAGTATCCAAACTTGCAAGTTTGTAATAGATTTACCTCGTTTCCATGGCTTTGTCTCCGAGTCTGCTCTGGGGTTACGTTTAACCGCCGAGCGTGGGTTGTTGGCAACCGCTCTACGAGAACTGACGGCTCCCAGTTCCGGTAACATGTAGGTATAAGCCAGACCCGTTGGTTGTGGCGACGCTGCGGGGAATAAAATGCCCATATTCTAGCAGACTCGCCTCTTGGTCGTTTGTTCTGTGTCAGACTACTCTCCTACGAACCTGACCTTGAGAATTTTTTAAAACACCATAAGAGCTGCAGGTATTGCCGCGCAGGTTAGGAGCTGGCTGTGACCGGGTAACTCTGTGCACAGACCAAGGTAAGAAAATTGATATGTGTGTGTGGAGCTGTACAGCTAATAGAAGGTTTAACCCTTTGTGATCCGGTTTGAATGCACATTTGTTTGTTGGTGATTGAATGTTAACAGTTGAAGTCTCAAAAAGCATATAATTGGTCAGATTAATCAGACGAGTAGGTGTCTAGTCAGGACCCTGAAGGGAATGTGGAAGAAGGTGACACCGGACCTCGTTAAGATTAATTAAAATTTGCAATAGTGGGAGGCAAAGGAAGTTGCCTGTCTAAGGATTGATCTGTAAATAGCGACAAGCTCGGGTATATAGCAACAGACACTCCCTTGGGGAGAATGTTGATAACTTGGGAAAATAATCCCCGGACGCGGGGAAAAGATAAAACTGTAATGATAAACTATTGTTGTTTTGT
>NW_025201017.1:0-6942 GCF_004010195.1 Chiloscyllium plagiosum | reverse complement strand
GCCTTCGAATAGTCAATAATGTATGGGAATAATCCTGTGGCCTGAGGATGGTCAATACAGTGTGTGAACAATCCCGTGGCTTGAGGATGGTCAATACTGTGTGGGAATAATCCTGTGACCTGTAATTGGTCAAGACAGTGTGTTCATTAATCCTGTGGCCGGAGGCTGGTCAATACTGTGTGTGAATAAAGATGTGGTCTGAGAATTGTCAATACTGTGTGGGAATAATCCTGTGACTTGCAAATGTTGAAGACAGAGTGTTCATTAATCCTGTGGCCATGTGCTAGTCAATGCTGTGTGTGAATAATCCTGTGCCCTGTGAATGGTCAATACTGTGTGGGAATAATCTGTGGCTTGTGCATGGTCAATACTGTGTGGGAATAATCCTGTGACCTGGAAATGGTCAAGACAGTGTGTCATTTAATCCTGTGGCCGGAGGCTGGTTAATACAGTGTGTGAATAATCTTGTGGTCTGATGATGGTCAATACTGAATAATCCTGTGCCCTGAGCATGTTCAATATTGTGTGTGAAAAAACCTGTGGCCTGTGACGGTCAATGCTGTTTGTGAATTATCCTTGGACAGTGAATGGTCAATACCACGTGTGAATAATCCTCTGACCCATGAATGGTCAATACTGTGTGTGAATAACCCTTGGCCTGAGGATGGTCAGTTCTGTGTGTGAGCAATCCTGTGGCCTGAGAATGGTCAAAACTATGTGCGATTAATCCTGTTGACTAGGGTTATTCAATGCTCTGTGTGAATAATCCTGTGGCCTGTTAACAGTCTATGCTGTGTGTGAATAATGCTGTGGACTGTGAATGGTGGATACTGTGTGCGAATAATCCTGCGGCACGAGTCTGGTCAATATTATTTGTGAACAATCCTGTGGCCTGAGGATGGCCAGCACTCTGTGGGAATTATCCCATGGCCTAAGGATGGTCACCTCTGTATGGGAATAATCCTTTGGTCTGAGGAAGGTCAAAACTGTGTGAGAATAATCCTGTGCGCAGCGAATGCTGAATAGTGTGTGTGAATAACCCTTGGATGGTCATTACTGTGTGTGAACAATCCTGTGACCTGAGGGTAGTGAGTACTGTCTGTGAATAATCCTGCAGCCTGAGGGTGATCAATACACTGTGAACAATCCTGTGGCCTGAGAATGGTCAAAACTGTGTATGAATCAAACTGAGGCTTGTAAATGGTCAAGACAGTGTGTTCATTAATCCTGTGGCCGAATGGTGGTCAATACTGTGTTTGAGTATTCCTGTGACCTGAGAATGTTTAATTTTTTTTTGAGTATCCCTGTGTACTGAGGATGGTCAATAATGTGTATAAATAATCCTGGGAACTGTGAATGCTCAATACTGTGTGGGAATAATCTTGTGGCCTGAGAATGGTCAATGCTGTGTGTGAATAATCCTGTGGCCTGATGATGGTCAATACCTTGTGAAAATAATCCTGTGGCTTGAGGATCGTCGATACTGTATATGAATAATCCTGTGTCCTGATAATGGTCAATACAGTGTGTGAATAATCCTGGTACCTGAGGATGGTCAATAATGTATGTCACTAATCCTGTGGCCTGTGAATCGTCAATACTGTGTGTGAATAATCCTGTGACCTGTAAACTGACAAAGCAGTAGGTTCAAAAATCCTGTGGAAGTCGGCTGGTCAATACAGTGTGTGAATAATGCTGTGGCCTATGAATCATCAGTATTGTGTGTGAATAATCCTGTGGCCTGAGGATTGTCAATACTGTGTGTAATTAATCCTGTTGCTTGAGATTATTCAGTACAATGTGTGAATAATCCTGTGCACTGTGAATATTCAACACAGTGTGAATAATCCTGTGGCCTGAGAGCTGTCAATACTGTGTGTAAATAATACTATGGCCTGTGAATCGTAAATACTGTGTGCGAATAACCATTGGCCTAAGGATGGTCAACATTGTGTGTGAATAATCCTTTGGACTCTAAATGGTCAATGCACAGTGTGAATAATCCTGCGGCCTGTGGATGGTCAATGCAATGTGATGATAATCCTGTAGCCTGTGAATGGTCAATGGTGTGTGTGCATATTGCTGTCGACTGTGAATGGTCAATACTCTGTGAATAATCCTATGGTTTTAGGATGGTAAATACTGTGTATGAACAATCCTGTGGCCGGAGGATGGTCAAAACTGTGTGTGAACAATCCCGTGGCTTGAGGATAGTCAATACTGTGTGGGAATAATCATGTACCCTGTGAATGGTCAAGACAGTGTGTTCGTTAATCCTGTGTCCGTATGCTGGTCAATACTGTGTGTGAATAATCCTGTGGCCTGAGAATCATCAATACTGTGTGGGAATAATCCTGTGACCTATAAATGGTCAAGATAGTGTGTTCATTAATCCTGTGGCTGTATGCTGGTCAGTACTGTGTTGGAATAATCCTGCTGGCTGAGAATATTGAATATTGTGTGTGAATACACCTGTGGGCTGAGGTTGGTCAATACAGTGTGTGAATGATACTGTGGCCTGAGCATGATCAATACTGTGTGTGATAATCCTCTGCTCTGTGAATGGTCGATACTGTGTGTGACTAATCCTTGGCAAGAGCATGATCAATACCATGTGTGAACAATCCCTGTGGCTGTGAATGGTCAATACTGTGTCAGAATAATCCTGTGCCTTGAGGATGTTCAATACGGTGTGGGAATAATCCTGTGACCTGTTAATTGGTAAAGAGAATGTGTTCATTAATCCTGTGGCCTCTGGTTGGTCAATGCAGTGTGTGAATGATCTTATGGCCTTAGGATGATCAATACTGTGTGCGAATAATCCTCTGGCCTGTGAATGGTCAATACTGTGTGTGAATAACCCTTGACCCGAGGATGATCAATACTGTGTGAGAGTAATCCTGTGGACGGAGGATGGTCAATACTGTGTGGGAATAATCCTGTGGCCTGAGGATGGATAAAACTGTGTGGAAATAATCCTGTGACCTGTAAATGATCAAGACAGTGTGTGCATTAATCCTGTGGCCGTAGGCTGGTCTATACTTTGTGAATAATCCTGCTGGCTAAGACTATTGAATATTGTATGTGAATATTCCTGTGTCCTGATGTTGGTCAATACTGTGTGTGAATAATACTCTGGCATGTGAATGGTCATTACTGTGTGTGACTACACCTTGGCCTGAGTATGATCAATTCTATGTGTGAATGATTCTGTGGCCTGAGCATGGTCAATAGAGTGTCAGAATAATTCTGTGTCTTGAGGATGTTTAATACAGTGTGTGCATAATCCTCTGGGCTGAGAAAGGTCAATAATGTGTGTGAATAATCCTGTGGCCATATGCTGGTCAATACTGTGTGTGAGTAATCCCGTGGACTAAGGATGGTTAGTAGAGTGTGTTAATAATTCTGTGCACTGTGAATGCTCAATACGTCGCGTGAATAATCCCGAGGCTTGAACATGGTCACTACTGTGTGGGAATAATCCTGAGGTTGGTCAATACAGTTTGTGCATAATCCTGTGGGCTAGGATGATCAATACGGTGTGTGGTTAATCCTGTGGACTGAGAATGATCAACACTGTGACTGAGTAATCCTGTGGATTGAGGGTGGTCAGTATTGTGTGAGAATAATCCTGTGCAGTGTGAATCATCAATGCTGTGTGTGAATAACCTTTGCCTGAGGATGGTCAATGCTGGGTGTGAATAATTCTGTGGCCAGAGAATGGTCAATACTGTCTGGGAATAATGCTGTGACCTGCAAATGGTCAATACAGTTTGTTCATTAATCCTGTGTCAGTATGCTAGTCAATACTGTGTGGGAATAATCCTGTCGGCTGAGAATGTTGAATATTGTGTGCGAGTACTCGTGTGGCCTGAGGATGGTCAATACTGGGTGTAAATAATTCTGTGACCTGTGAATCATCAATACTGTGTGAGATTAACCATTTGTCTAAGGATTGTCAATACTGTGTGTGAATGATAATGTGGCCTGTGGATGGTAAATGCTGTGTGTTAATAATCCAGTGGCCTGTGAATGGTCAATACTGTTTGTTAATAATCTGTGGCCTGTGGATGGTCAATTCTGTGTGGGAGTAATCCTATGGCCTGAAGATGATCAATGATGTGTGTGAAAACTCGTGTGGTCTGAGGATGGTCAATACTGTGTGTGAAAAATGGTGTGGACTGTGAACGGTCAATACTGTGTGAGAGTAATCCTGTGGACGGACGATTGTCAATACTGAGTGTTAATAATCCTTTGAATTGTGAAGGGCACATACACTGTATGAATAATCCTGCGGCCTGAGGATGGTAAATACTGTGTCTGAATAGTCCTTTGCCGAAGGATGGGCAATACTGAGTGTGAACAATAATATGGTCTGTGGATGTTCAATGCTGTGTGATAATAAACCTGTGGGCTGTGGATGGTCAATACTATGTGTTAATAATCTCCGGCCTGTGCATGGTCAATACTGATGGCAAATAATACTGTGGCCTATAGATGGACAATACTGTGTGTGAATAATCCTGTGGTTTGAGAATGGACAATACTGTGTGTGAGCCATCCTGTGGCCTGAGAATGGTCAAACCTATGTGCGATTAATCCTGTTGACTAGGGTTATTCAATGCTCTGTGTGAATAATCCTGTGGTCTGTTAACAGTCTATGCTGTGTGTGAATAATGCTGTGGACTGTGAATGGTGAATACTGTGTGCGAATAATCCTGCGGCACGCGGCTGGTCAATATTATTTGTAAACAATCCTGTGGCCTGAGGATGGCCAACAATCTGTGGGAATTATCCCGTGGACTGAGGACGGTCAGTTCTGTATTGGAATAATCCTTTGGTCTGAGGAAGGTCAAAACTGTGTGAGAATAATCCTGTGCACGATGAATGCTGAATACTGTGTGTGAATAACCCTTGGATGGTCATTACTGTGTGTGAACAATCCTGTGACCTGAGGGTAGTGAGTACTGTCTGAATAATCCTGCAGCCTGAGGGTGATCAATACACTGTGTGAACAATCCTTTGGCCTGAGAATGGTCAAAACTGTGCATGAATGAAACTGAGACCTGTAAATGGTCAAGACAGTGTGTTCATTAATCCTGTGGCCTAATGGTGGTCAATACTGTGTTTGAGTATCCCTGTGTCCTGAGGATGGTCAATAATGTGTGGAAATAATCCTGGGAACTATGAATGCTCAATACTGTGTGGGAATAATCTTGTGGCCTGAGAATGGTCAATGCTGTGTGTGAATAATCCTGTGGCTTGATGATGGTCAATACTTTATGTGAATAATTATGTTGCATGAGGATGGTCAGTACAGTGTGTGAGTAATCCTGTGGCCTGATGATGGTCAATACCTTATGAAAATAATCCTGTGCCTTGAGGATCGTCAATACTGTGTGTGAAAAATCCTGTGGTTTGAGTTAAGTCAATACTGTATACGAATAATCCTGTGTCCTGATAATGGTCAATACCCTGTGTGAATAATCCTGGTACCTGAGGATGGTCAATAATGTGTGTCACTTATCCTGTGGCCTGCGAATCGTCAATACTGTGTGTGAATAATCCTCCGGCCTGTGAAGTGTCAAGATGGTGTGTGAATAATCCTGTGGCATGAGGATGGTCATAACAGTGTGTTCATTACTCCTGGGTCTGTAGGCTGGTCAATACTGTGTGAATTACCCTTGGCCTGAGGATGGTCAATATTTTGTGTGAATAATCCTGTGACCTGTAAACTGACAAGGCAGTAGGTTCAAAAATCCTGTGGAAGGAGGTTGGTCAATACAGTGTGTGAATAATCCTGTGGACTGTGGATTGTCAATGCTGTGTTTAAATAATCCTGGGAACTCTGACTGCTCAATATTGTTTATGAATACTCCTGTGGCCTGAGGTTTATGAATACTCCTGTGGCCTGAGGTTGGTCAATACTTTGAGTGAATAATCTTGTGGCTAGAGGCTGGTCAATAATGTGTGAAAATAATCCTGTGGCCTGCGGAATGTCAATACTGTGTGTGAATAATCCTGTGGCAGTAGGGTGTTCTATACTATATGTGAATAATTCTTTGCGTGGGGATGGTCAATATTGCGTGTGAATAATCCTGGTCCCTGAGGATGTTCAGTAATGTGTGCCACTAATCCGGTGGTTTGAGGATGTTCAATACAGTATGTGAATAATCCTTTGGACAGTGAAAGGTCAGTAACATGTGTGATTAACCCTGTTGCCTGAGGTTGTTCAATACTGTGTGTGTGAATAATGCTGTGGCCTGAGTATGGTGAATACTGCGTGTGAATAATCCTGTGGCCTGAGGATGGTCAATACTGCATGTGAACTACTCCTGTTGCCTGAGTTGATGAATATTCTGTGAACTACTCCTGTTGCCTGTGGATGGTCAATACTGTGAGAGAATAATCCTTTGGACAGTGATTGGTCAATACCATGTGTGATTAATCCTGCAGCCCGATGATTGTCAATACCATGTGAAAATAATCTTGTGGCTTGAGGATGGTCAATACCGTGTGTGAATAATTGTGTTGCGTCAGGATGGTCAGTACTGTGTGAGAATAATCCTGTTGCCTGAGGATGTTCAATAATGTGTGCCACTAATCCGGTGATTTGAGATGGTCAATACTGTGAGAGAATAATCCTTTGGACAGTGAATGGTCAGTTCCACGTGTGAATAATCCTGTGGCTTGAGGATGATCAACTCTATGTGTGATTAATCCTGTTGCCTGAGGTTGTTCAATCCTGTGTGAGAATAATCTTGTTACCTGTGAATGGTCAATACTGTGAGTGAATAATCCTGTGGTTTATGGATGGTCAATACTGTGTGAGAGTAATCCTGTGGACTGAGGATGGTCAACATGATGTGTAATTATTCCTTTGTACTGTGAATGGTCAATACAGTGTGAGAATAATTCTGAGACCTGAGGATGTAGAATACT
>NW_025201016.1:0-6942 GCF_004010195.1 Chiloscyllium plagiosum | reverse complement strand
ACTGTGTGACAGTGCGCTACATCAGTCTGACCCTCTTTGTGACTGTATGCTACGTCAATCTGACCACTCTGTGACTGTGCTACATCAATCTGACCCACTGTGTGACAGTGCGCTACATCAATCTGACCCACTGTGTGACAGTGCCCTCGTCAACCTGACCCACTGTGTGACAGTGTGCTACGTCAATCTGACCCACTGTGTGACAGTACGCTACATCAATCTGACCCACTGTGTGTCAGAGTGCTACATCAATCTGACCCACTGTGTGACAGTACGCTACATCAATCTGACCCACTGTGTGACAGTGCGCTACATCAATCTGACCCAATCTGTGACAGTGCGCTACATCAATCTGACCCACTGTGTGACAGTGTGCTACATCAGTCTGACCCACTGTGTGACTGTGCTACATTAATCTGACCCACTGTGTGACAGTGTGCTACATCAATCTGACCCAGTGTGTTACTGTGCACTACAGCAACCTGACCCACTGTGTGACAGTGCGCTACATCAATCTGACCCACTGTGTGACAGTGCGCTACGTCAATCTGACCCAGTGTGTGACTGTGCGCTACAGCAATCTGACCCACTGTGTGACAGTGCGCTACATCAATCTGACCCACTGTGTAACAGTGCGCTACGTCAATCTGACCCAGTGTGTGACTGTGCGCCACAGCAATCTGACCCAGTGTGTGACTGTGCGCTACAGCAATCTGACCCAGTGTGTGACAACGCGATGTTAATCTGACCCACTGTGTGAAAGTGTGCTACATCAATCTGACCCACTGTGTGACTGTGTGCTACGTCAACCTGTCCTACTATATGACAGTGTGCTACGTCAATCTGACCCACTGTGTGACAGTGTGCTACATCAATGTGACCCACTGTGTGACAGTGCACTACATCAATGTGACCCACTTTGTGACAGTGCGCTACATCAATCTGACCCACTGTGTGACAGTATGCTACGCCAATCTGACCCACTGTGTGATAGTGTGCTACATCAATCTGACCCACTGTGTGACAGTGCGCTACCTCAATCTGTCCCTCTGTGTGACAGTGTGCTACATCAATCTGTCCCTCTGTGTGACAGTGCGCTACATCAATCTGTCCCTCTGTGTGACAGTGCGCTACATGAATCTTACCCAATGTGTGACAGTGCGCTACATCAATCTGTCCCTCTGTGTGACAGTGTGATGCATCAATCTGACCCACTGTGTGACAGTGTGCTACATCAATCTGACCCAGTGTGTGACAACGCGATGTCATTCTGACCCACTGTGTGAAAGTGTGCTACATCAATCTGACCCACTGTGTGACAGTGTGCTATGTCAATCTGACCCACTGTGTGACAGTGTGCTACATCAATCTGACCCAGTGTGTGACAACGCGATGTCAATCTGACCCACTGTGTGACAGTGTGCTACATCAATCTGACCCACTGTGTGACAGTATGCCACATCAATCTGACCCACTGTGTGACAGTGTGCTACATCAATCTGACCCACTGTGTGACAGTGTGCTACGTCAATCTGACCCACTGTGTGACAGTCTGCTACATCAATCTGATCCAATGTGTGACAGTGCGCTACGTCAATCTGACCCACTGTGTGACAGTGCGCTACATCAATCTGATCCTCTTTGTGACAGTGTGCTACGTCAATCTGACCCACTGTGTGACAGTGCGCTACGTCAATCTGACCCACTGTGTGACAGTGCGCTACATCAATCTGTCCCTCTGTGTGACAGTGCGATGTCATTCTGACCCACTGTGTGACAGTGTGCTACATCAATCTGACCCAGTGCGTGACAACGCAATGTCAATCTGACCCACAGTGTGAAAGTGTGCTACATCAATCTGACCCACTGTGTGAAAGTGTGCTACATCAATCTGACCCACTGTGTAACAGTGCGCTACATCAATCTGATCCACTGTATGACAGCACGCTACAGCAATCTGACCCAGTGTGTGACTGTGTGCTATGTCAACCTGACCTACTATATGACATTGTGCTACGTCAATCTGAACCACTGTGTGACTGTACGCTACATCAATCTGACCCACTGTGTGACAGTGCGCTACATCAATCTGACCCACTGTGTGACAGTATGCGACATCAATGTGACCCACTGTGTGACAGAGCGCTACCTCAATCTGACCCACTGTGTGACAGTGTGCTTCATCAATCTGCCCCAGTGTGTGACAACGCGATGTCAATCTGACCCACTGTGTGACAGTGCGCTACATCAACCTGACCGACTGTGTGACAGTGTGCTACATCAATCTGACCCAGTGTGTTACAACGCGATGTCATTCTGACCCACTTTGTGAAAGTGTGCTATATCAATCTGACCCACTGTGTGAAAGTGTACTACATCAATCTGACCCTCTTTGTGACAGTGTGCTGCATCAATCTGACCAAGTATGTGACAACGCGATGTCAATCTGACCCACTTTGTGAAAGTGTGCTATATCAATCTGACCCACTGTGTGAAAGTGTACTACATCAATCTGACCCTCTTTGTGACAGTGTGCTGCATCAATCTGACCAAGTATGTGACAACGCGATGTCAATCTGACCCACTGTGTGACAGTGCGCTACCTCAATCTGATCCACTGTATGACTGCGCTACAGCAATCTGACCCAGTGTGTGACTGTGTGCTACGTCAACCTGACCTACTATATGACAGTGTGCTACGTCAATCTGACCCACTGTGTGACAGTGTGCTACATCAATCTGACCCACTGTGTGACAGTATGCTTCATCAATCTGACCCACTGTGCGACAGTGCGCTACATCAATCTGACCCACTGTGTGACAGTGCACTACATCAATCTGACCCACTGTGTGACATTGCGCTACATCAATCTGACCCACTGTGTGACAGTGTGCTACCTCAATCTGACCCAATGTGTGACAGTGTGCTACGTCAATCTGACCCACAGTGTGACAGTGTGCTGCATCAATCTGACCCAATGTGTGACAGTGTGCTACGTCAATCTGACCCACAGTGTGACAATGTGCTGCATCAATCTGACCCACTGTGTGACAGTATGCTACGTCAATCTGACCCACTGTGTGACAGTATGCTACATCAATCTGATCCAATGTGTGACAGTGCGCTACGTCAATCTGACCCACTGTGTGACAGTGCGCTACATCAATCTGACCCACTGTGTGACAGTGTGCTACGTCAATCTGACCCACTGTGTGACAGTGCGCTGCATCAATCTGACCCACTGTGTGACAGTGTGCTACAATATTCTGACCCACTGTGTGACAGTGCGCTTCTTCAATCTGACCCAATGTGTGACAGTACGCTACAACATTCTGACCTACTGTGTGACAGTGTGCTACATCTATCTGACCGACTGTGTGACAGTGTGCTACATCATTCTGACCCACTGGGTGACAGTGTGCTACATCAATCTGACCCACTGTGTGACAGTGTGCTACGTCAATCTGACCCACTGTGTGACAGTGCGCTGCATCAATCTGACCCACTGTGTGACAGTGTGCTACAACATTCTGACCCACTGTGTCACAGTGTGCTACCTCAATCTGACCCACTGTGTGACAGTGTGCTACATCAATCTGACCCACTGTGTGACAGTGTGCGACATCAATCTGACCCAGATTGTGACAACGCGATGTCAATCTGACCCACTGTGTGACAGTATGCTACATCAATCTGACCCAGTGTGTGACAGTGCGCTACATCAACCTGACCCACTGTGTGACAGTGCGCTACATCAATCTGACCCAGTGTGTGACAACGCGATGTCAATCTGACCCACTGTGTGAAAGTGTGCTACATCAATCTGACCCAGTGTGTGACAACGCGATGTCAATCTGACCCACTCTGTGAAAGTGTGCTACATCAATCTGACCCACTGTGTGAAAGTGTGCTACATCAATCTGACCCACTGTGTGACAGTGCGCTACCTCAATCTGATCCACTGTATGACTGCGCTACAGCAATCTGACCCAGTGTGTGACTGTGTGCTACGTCAACCTGACCCACTGTGTGACAGTGCGCTACCTCAATCTGATCCACTGTATGACTGCGCTACAGCAATCTGACCCAGTGTGTGACTGTGTGCTACGTCAACTTGACCCACTGTGTGACAGTGCGCTACCTCAATCTGATCCACTGTATGACTGCGCTACAGCAATCTGACCCAGTGTGTGACTGTGTGCTACATCAATCTGACCCACTGTGTGACAGTATGCTACATCAATCTGACCCACTGTGTGACAGTGCGCTACTTCAATCTGACCCAATGTGTGACAGTACGCTACAACATTCTGACCCACTGTGTGACAGTGTGCTACATCTATCTGACCGACTGTGTGACAGTGTGCTACAACAATCTGACCCACTGTGTGACAGTGTGCTACATCAATCTGACCCACTGTGTGACAGTGTGCTACAACAATCTGAACCACTGTGTGACAGTATGCTACATCAATCTGACCCACTGTGTGACAGTGTGCTACATCTATCTGACCGAATGTGTGACAATGTGCTACATCAATCTGACCCACTGTTGACAGTGCGCTACTTCAATCTGACCCAATGTGTGACAGTACGCTACAACATTCTGACCCACTGTGTGACAGTGCGCTACCTCAATCTGACCCAATGTGTGACAGTGTGCTATATCAATCTGACCCACTGTGTGACAGTGTGCTACATGAATCTGACCCAATGTGTGACAGTGCGATGTCAGTCTGACCCACTGTGTGCCAGTGCGCTGTGTCAATCTGACCCACTGTGTGACAGTGCGCTATGTCAATCTGACCCACTGTGTGACAGTGCGATGTCAGTCTGACCCACTGTGTGACAGTGTGCTACATTCTTTTGACCCATTGTGTGACAGTGCGCTACATCAATCTGACCCACTGTGTGACAGTGCGATGTCAGTCTGGTCCACTGTGTGACAGTGCGCTACATCAATCTGACCCACTGTGTGACAGTGCGATGTCAATTTGACCCAATGTGTGACAGTGTGCTACATCAATCTGACGCACTGTGTGACAGTGTGCTACATCAATCTGACCCACTGTGTGACAGTGCGCTACATCAATCTGACCCACTGTGTGACAGTGCGATGTCAATCTGACCCACTGTCTGACAGTGTGCTACATCAATCTGACCCACTGTGTGACAGTACGCTACATCAATCTGACCCAGTGTGTGACAGTGCGATGTCAATCTGACCCACTGTGTGACAGTGTGTTATGTGAATGTCATGACCTGTGTCCGGGGCAAGTGTTGATTGCCAGTGGCTGGTCAGTTATGGAATGGCCCCTTAACGTAGCGTCTGCAATCCCAGGGTCTCGTGGCCAGGTGGCCATCTCTGCCTGTAGCAATTGTGAGTATCAGTAAACAGGCCCTTCAGCCCTACCCCTTCATGCCAAAGTAAACTAGTCCTGCTTGCTTGTCTTTGTCCTGTCTCCCTCTAAGGAGAATCTGGAGTCTGCAGGTGCTGGAGATCAGATTCGAGAGTGTGATGCTGCAAAAGCACAGCATGTCAGGGAGCCTCCGAGGAACAGGAGAGTCGGTGTTTCATGCATACGCCCTTCATCAGGAATGAGGCTTGTGAGCTGAAGGGTGGAAAGAATAATGGGAGTAGGTGGGGGTGGGGGATGGTAGCTGAGAGTGTAATCAGTAAATGGAGGTCAGAAAGAAGGTTAGAGCAGATCGGTGTGAAGGAAGATGGACAAGTCGGACATGTCATGACGATGGTGCTGAGCTGTAAGGTTCGATCTTGGATAAATTGGGGGGAGGGGAAAATGAGGAAACTGTTGAAATCCGCATTGATCCCATGGTGTTGGAGGGTGCCATAACTTTGTCCACCCCAGTCCAATACCAGCTCCTCCACATCATGTTTAAAAAGGGAGTCATTTTTACTAGGGTTTCTTGAATGAACAAAAAGTGGGAATTGATTCATCCCTAAATAGGGCTGGCACGGTGGCTCAGTGGTTAGCACTGCTGCCTCACAGCACCAGGGATGCAGCTTCCATTCCAGCCCTGGGTGACTGTCTGTGTGGGCGTTTGCACATTCTCCCCGTGGCTGCGTGGGTTTCCTCCCACTGTCCAGGGATGTGCAGGTTAGCTGAATTGGCCATGCCAAGCTGCCCATAGTCAGGGGTAAATATAGGGCAGGTGGTCTGGCTGGGTTGCTCTTTGGAGGGTCAGTGTGGACGTGTTGGGCCAAAGGGATTCTTATAATGCAATGCACGTCTGTGCAGGTTAAAAAATATGAAGTGAATTCAAAAAGATAAATGTTTAAAAAGCTGAACACTGTTCAATCTCAGAATTGTCCATGAAGACCAAATGGTGGAACAATGGGGCAGTTGCAGTGAATGTATGAGGAACATTGATGTTGTTCGTTGAAGAGCTGATTTTTAAAATTCATGGCTCAGCCTGTTGATTGTAATCATTTAAAACTGATATCTTTCAGTGTTGGCTGACTGACAGCATTCAGGATGTGGAGGTGCCGGCGTTGAACTGGGTGGACACAATCAGAAGTCACACGACACCAGGTTGCAGTCCAACAGGTTTATTTGAAATCACAAGCTTTCGGAGCGCTGCCCCTTTGTCAGGTGAAGTGGAGGGGAACACACAGGCACAGAATTTATAGGCAGAGAGATAATGGCAAGATAATTCTGGGTAATTAAGAGTGTCAACAGACAAGTATAAATGGTGTGAGTAAGGTGTCAACAGCTGAATAACAAGTGAAGGGATGAACTATAATCCGATTAATTAAGGCAGTAAGATATAATGCCAGAAAATTAAATATACAGTGATGCTAGAAACAAACCAAATGGCTAGAATAACATGATAGCTATAAGAGTACTATGCAGAGGGTCTAACCAAAGTAACAAGTAATCCAAAACTGTACAAATGAACTAAGGTAGAGAGATCATAAC
>NW_025201015.1:4347-6941 GCF_004010195.1 Chiloscyllium plagiosum | reverse complement strand
GGTCACTTAATCAAAGAACTCTAACAGATTTGGGAAGCATGATCTCCTACTCACAAGTCTATGCTGACCGGTCCGGATCAAGCCCTGTGTAAGTAATGGGTGCAGTCAATGGTATGCCGTCCTTCATTATAAGATGATTCGAATACATAAGCAAAGCCAGCTCCCTGCTGTTGTAGAGCCTTGCTGAGAGCGCATTAGGGGAACTCTGTACAGATTTGATCACCTTTGGAAGGAATGATTCCCTTACCACAGACACGGGTGATAGTAACATGAGGACAGAGCGAATAAGCTGAGTGTTTAATCTGCAGAGCTATGAGAGAAGAAGAAATGGCGATGCTGAAACACAAGGAGTGGCAGCGATCACTTATTTTCAAAAGAGACATTGATAGGGTGATAAATTCCATGCTTTAACCAGGATGTATTGGTTTCATTTATTGCCATGTGTACCTCAGTACAAGGAAACACTTCATTTATGAGCAATGGAGGCAGATCATGGTAAGCATGGCCGGAAAGATCATAGGGTGGAAATAGACTTGGACAGAGTAAGGCATACAGGTTACACTCGACAAGGTCAACATGAATAAGATCAGCATTATTTGAACTTAGAGAGTCCATTCATCAGTCTAACGTGACTTTCCTAATAGTTTATATGCCTTAATTAATTCTCCCCATGTTAGTGTGCAGTCGGCGTGTGAACCCGTACTGAACGTCAGGTTGCTCACAATCCCCAATAACAACCACAATACCTTCCATCTGAAACAGGTAGCCATTCCCATCAGCTTCCTCCCTACATAGAGAACACCCGGCTGGCTTCTCGGAAATGGAAGATGCCTTCTTGAGACTTCACACAAGACATATGGCTTCTCTGCTCACCATTAGAAAACCACGTTTAAGTCCCACGTGTGTATCATAAGCAACGGACCAAGAGAAATACCATGGAGCAGTCTGTCTGTGCAGCCTCTGCTCCACTTGTTCATCATGTTAGAGCATCATTTAGGAGACACTTAAGACTGCCGATGCTGGAGATCAGAGTAGAGAGTCGATTGCTGGAAAAGCACAGCAGGTCAGGCAGCATCTTTGAAGCAGGAGAATTGACGTTTTGGGCATAAGACATTCATTAGCAATCAGCATCAATTCCCTCATTCTGCCCCCATGTAAGTGCATTGAGGTGGGAATGGCCTCCTAATGTTCCTGTGTAAGTGGCTCAAAGGACTGACTGACTTCTTCATCGTCCAATTGGACAGGGCCAAGGGTCTGACTGCGTCACCCCGGTTCCTGTTTGACAGTTCGATGTGCTGACAAGTGTTACAATGCTACAGCTTTAAGAGGTTATTTTGTCCTGGTTTATTTTAAGAGACAGATTGAACGATTGTTACCAAGCTGGCTAGTTCAGACCACTTGAGTCAACAGCTGGCGAGGCCTTAGGTTAATGTTAATGCAGCCTGAATGGGTGTGGCCAGCTCTCATAGATTACGATCTCTGGGTTTTGGTTTCTCAGTAATATCAAAAATTATAAGGGTCTCCACAGAGTTGGAAGCGTCAGTGAATGTCTTCTGGTTACTACTCTCTCTGAATTTTCTCTTGATGCTGTTTACAATTCATGGGTTGGAGAAATATTTGTGACATTCAGTGTCTGACTTTTCCTATTTCTCAAGGGTTGTGTTTATGGGAGTTTCCTATATTGGAATAGGTCATTAGTAATTGCTCCTAATTCTATTATTCTGTTAAGTTTGCCAATAGAATTACGTTATTGTAAATTCCTCTTTCTTTGGTTTTATTTCATCTTTCGTGTTGAAATAGATGGTATGTTGCTTACTACCGAGCAGTTTGACCAGTCACATTGCATCTGGAACAGACACTTTACATTTCTTTAAAATAAGAAAATGTTAGAGTCAAGGCTACCGCTTTCAAATATTTTCGAGGGGCTCTGGTGCGGTCCATCACCCTATACTCCTTCTCTTCCTGAGTAATAGGCTGGAGGCACTGAATGGGCTGTCACTGTTCTTCTCCAATAGTGTCAATGGGCTGAATGGCTTCCTCATATTCCTGTGAAACCAGCGTTAGGTGCTGAATGAACTCTTGTTTTACTGTGGCAATGCATAATGTCAGACAGTGCTGTTACATGAATGTTAAAGACCCTTTAAGAGCACAAGTCTCAATGGAGTCTGGGTCTTGCTGCACATTTCAGGAGCTGACGGGGGACAAAATGTTCAGAACATTGTGGAATCTTCAGTGACCATCCCCACTTCTGTTCTTATGGTGGGGAGGGTGGGGGCGGGGAGACATTGATGAAGAAGCTGAAGATGTTTGTGAAGAGGAAGCTACCCCACAGAGGTGACCCAGGACTGAGATGATAAACATCTTCCTTTGTGCCATGTTTGACACCATACACCAGAGACTTTACTCTGATTTCCATTAAGTCCAGCTACATGATGTCAACAGAAGTCAACCATTGCCTTGATATCACGACCAGTCATTTTTAACTGAACCCTTGCTTCAACCTCTTTTGTTCACATCAATAGGCCATGATATAGGAGCAGCACGTGTTTTCTTCAAACAGGTGGTATTGAATGTCAGGATTTCTGTTCTCAACA
>NW_025201015.1:0-566 GCF_004010195.1 Chiloscyllium plagiosum | reverse complement strand
AGAGTGCAATAGGCCATTCCTTCTCAGGCAGATTACATTTTCTCCCTCTCTGAGTTGAATCACACAGTGATGTCATCCTCTCCCAAACTGGACCATGTGAGGTCTCCTTGTACATTGTCCAAACTATGTCTCCATCACATTCCCTGTTCCATGTAGGTGCACCATTGCTGTTGTCTTGCACAGAGCAATACCCAGAGAAGAAAATGGTCTCGGTCGATTTGAAACATGTCCCTGCGTCATTAAAAAATAACAAATGTTTAATTTATTCAGAATACCTGTGTTAAACTGAATGCATTTTTAAAAGAAATACAGAAATTGCTGGAAAAGCTCGGCAGATCTGTCAGCATCCAGATGCCTTTTACATGCCCTAGTTGTACCAGCCTCCACCACTTCCTCTGGCAGCACATTCCATATGCACACCACCCTCTGTGTGAAAAGGTGCCCTTTAGGCCTCATCAAAACCTTTCCTCGCTCACTTTCAAACAATGCCCTCTGGTTTTGGACTCCCCTAACCTGGGGAAAACTCCTGACTACTCACCCTTCCCATGATCATTCTGATTTTATAA
>NW_025201014.1:0-6941 GCF_004010195.1 Chiloscyllium plagiosum | reverse complement strand
ATGTGCAATAATCAGGGGTAAATATAGGGAAATATATCGGGAAGGTTGGTATGGACTTGTTGGGTCGAAGGGCTTGTTTCAACACTACAGGGATTCCATGAAAATAAGAATGGTAACTGTAGAGGCTTTTTTTAGCTCGCACACATTGCTGTGATGAGGAACAATGAAGGAGAGAGAGTGTAATAGGCCATTCCTTCTCGGGCAGATTACATTTTCTCCTTCTCTGAGTTGAATCACACAGTAATGTCATCCTCTCTCAAACTGGGCCATGTGAGGTCTCCTTGTACATTGTCCAAACTATGTCTCCATCATATTCCTTGCTCCATGTAGGTGCATCATTGCTACTGTCATACACAGAGCCATACCCTTAGCAGAAAATGGTCTCGGTCAATTTGAAGATATGTTTATATGTCCCTGCGTCATTAAAAAATAAAAATGTTCAATTTATTCAGAATACCTGTGTTAAACTGAATGCATTTTTAAAAGAAATACAGAAATTGCTGGAAAAGCTCGCCAGGTCTCTCAGTACCCAGATGCTGTAGTTGTACCAGCCTTCACCACTTCCTCTGGCAGCTCATTCCATACGCACACCACCCTCTGTGTGAAAAGGTGCCCTCCTCAAAACCGTTCCCCTCTCACTTTACACCAATGCCCTCTAGTTTTGGACATCCCTAACCTGGGGAAAAACCCCTGACGACTCACCCTATCCATGGCCATTTTGATTTTATAAACCTTTACTGCTGCAAAATGTGACTGCAATCAACCCGAATGGCTGTACTTTCAGTCATCTTGGGCCTAAATTCTGAAATGCAATACTGACACCTCTTCCTTCTCCATCAAGTAACAATTCTAAATCCATTTTAATTGGTTTGTTCAGATGTATCCTGAGACACTTCTGTGGGCTTTACATCTGGACCTTTGTGCCCGGAGGTAGGGACACTAGCACCACTCAGCAATACCGATAAAGCTGTAACAGTATTCTCCTGTGTGTTTGTTCATCAGACTGTCCTGACATGCTGAGACACACCTCTGCAACAGACAGGACTTGAATCCAGGCCTTCTAGCGCACAGCTAGGAACACTACCACACAAGTTCAGGAATTGGAATCAAATCCAGAGCTCTGCATCAGAGACAGGGACACTACCCACCACACTGCCATACCCAGATTTTGGGTCATATTCTAGTGCCCACTTTCAACTTATAATACCACTTTATTATAATCAGGTTATCATTACTGAATTACAAATAACACTTTGTATTATTAAACAAATGCAAGATATTTGTCTCAGCTGTAGGATATTGAGTGTACGTGCTGTGCCATCGAAATTAACTATAAACATCTTTAATTGCTATTATCTGTAGTCTGCAATATTAAGTAAAGAAATCCTGCAGACACACTCTGCCCAATGAAGGGTCTCAAATAGATATTTATAACTGAACACCAGAGGCGAAGGAAGAGCTTAATTTCTGACCCCAAAACACCGATCACTCTTACCCAACTCTAACGTGCGACTCCCCTTTTCCTAAAACCATGAAATGACACCAGGCCGTTGATTACTGTCCAGCCTCTCCTCCCCACTGACTGTGTCTGCAATCTGTCCCTCCTTCCCCTAACCATGCAAGGCAACCCAAGCTCAGGGTCTTTGTAAAAATCAAGGCCGGAGTGTGTAGGAATCCTGGAGACGGATGGGCGTTTTAAAATTGAAGGGGGAGGGTGAGGTGAAAGTAATATCACTCACTAGGCTGAGGGTTGGCTGATGGGGTTTAGTTTGGATTAATGCAAAGTATTGGGTTTGGTAAATCAAACAACAGCTGGACCTATACAATTAAAAGTAGGGTCTTTGGCAGTGCTGTAGTACAGAAACCTAGGCCGTCAGGTTTAATTCTTTAAAATTTGCATCTCATGTAGATAGTGTGGTAAAGAAGGTGTTTAACACACATGTCTTTATAGGTCAGACCTTTGAGTATCGGAATTGGGATGTCATGTTGTGGTTGTACAGGACATTGGTGAGGCCTCTTCTGGAATACTGTGTCCAGTCTGGTCACCCTGCCCGCTCTTTCCATAGGCACACCACCCTCTGGGTGAAAAAGCTGCCCCTTAGGTCACTTTTAAATGTTTCCCCTCTCACCTTAAGCCTATGTCCTCTAGTTTTGGACTCCCCGTACCCTTAGAAAATACCTTGACTATTCACTTTGATTTTACTGACCTTGATATTATTAAGCTGGAGAGGATTGAGAAGAGATTAACCTGGATGTTGCCGGGAAAGGAGGGAGCGAGCCATAAGGAGAGGCTGGATCGACTAGGACTTTTTTCACTGAAGAATATGAGATTAAGCAGTAACTTTACAGAGGTTTATAAAATAATGAGGGTTACAGAGAAGCTGAAGGGCTGATGTCTTTTCTCTAGAGTTCAGGATTCAAAACTGAGGGATTTTTAAGATGCGAGGAAAAAAGATTCACGAAAGTCATGAGAGGTAATTATGTTAGACAGAAGCTGGTTTGTGTGTGGAATGAACTTCCAGAGAAAGTGGTGAAAGCAGGGACATTTAGATCAGTAAATGGACAAGACATCAGTTTGGATGGTGTTGTGAGCAGCTGCCATCTCCCTCCCCATCTCTGAATGAATCCCTGTTGGGTTTCACCCTCTGCCAATGCCTGTGCAGTAGCTTGTGGAGGCCAGCAGAGGGTGGCATTGCATCACTTGAAGCACCACAGAGACTGCCAGACCTGCCCCACACAGAGACACACAGATACACACACGGGGATGGTTAGGACACGGCGTGAAGCTCATCTGATAACTTAAATGAAACATAAAGAAATACTCAATTCGCCTCGTAAACTGTTAAAATATGAGGGACAGATCTGCCAAATTCCACTGTTTAAATAAAAACATCAATTTATTTTTTCACTCTGAAAGTGAACATTTTACATCAACTATGCACAATTCTGGGACCCCCTTTCTCTTAACTGCCTATTACCCGACTCCAGCTCTATAGCAATATATTGTTTCTGGGTCTGCCATCCTTTCATATCACAGGTGCTTGTAAGCTCTCAGTTCAGAACAGCATTCCCTCTCTCTTGAAGGTACAGTACACACTTCCTTTTGCTCTGTGGTTTGCCAATATTTCATTTGATCCATCTGGTGTGTGTCAGGACTTTTGTTGCTCCATTGACAGCATGTCATTATTCGACGTTGTCCATAGGAATATAGCAGTATTTCACTTGCTCACACTCATGTGTGTGGGGAAGGGTTTCAGTTGTTTCATGGGGACTGTGAGGCTGTAACAATCTTAATGTTTGTCGATCGCACCGAACCTGGAAGAACTCTGAAGTCTATGGAGGATAGTGTGGAAATCAAATAGGACAATCACACGTTGCTTTAGTGTTCAGGTTTATGGCAGATGGGAATCAATGCAGAGCAGTGTGAGGTGATACACTTTGGTAGGAAAGACAATGAAAGACAGTTTAAAACAGGCCGTACCATTATAAAGGGGCTGCAGGAGCAGTGAGCGCTGTGTGTTTCTGAGCACAGATTGTTGAAAATGTCAGGACAAATGAGGAGAGCAGTAATTATCACAGATTAGTTTCAGTTTCTGAGCTGTTTACAGGGGGAGGTGTAGGAGGGAGCCTCCGTGCTCCCTTCCTGGGAGGTGGTGGTGACGATGTGTTGTGAGCCCACCCTCCTGTCCACCGAGACCGTGGGGATTCCATTTGTACCAGCTCAACACAAAAGGGAGATGGCATCAGGGCCATGGCTTCTAAGTTGTGCCGGGGGGAAACGGAGCTGCTAGTGGGTTTAAAGTGAGAATTGCCCTTCAGTGAACATTGCTCCTTACTCGGTCGGTGGGACGTGGATGTTTCAGAATCTCCACACGAGGGGTCCCCGTCCTCTCTGGCTTGTACCAGAGTCCTCCCCACATGGCGGGGGGTGTGGGGGGGAGGGAACGGATATCGGGCACTCCACTACCCGGATAGGCCCTTCCTGTCCTATTCCAGGCTGTTTCTCCTGGAATGGGAGAAAGGGAGGGAGGGAGTAAGGATGGGAGTGGATGGCCTGCTGTTAGTGTTAGTGTAGGTGGGGAGGGGGTCATGGTGAGGTGTCCTGAGAGAGTCAGTCCACAGTGTTGTATCCATGCAGCGTTATTAGTGTGGGGGTGAAGTAGAGGGAGGGGGGAGAGAGAGGGAGAGAGAGAGAGACAGAGAGAGAAGGTGCAGCATGCGGCAGTGACAGTGGTGGACCATGAGCCTTGTTTGGCTGTCGGTGCTATAACAGATATACAGTGAGTGTGAGGGAGCAGAGAGAATTTGGCGACCCTTATCCTGACAGAGCGGGGAAGTTTATTGATGCTTGTCCTGTATTGCTGGACATTTCTTCAGACCGCAGATACTGCCCTGAGCGGGGTGGTGAGCTCAGACCATGCTCGGTGGGTCTGGTGGTGGAGCCCCCTCTGGGAAGAGAATGGTCCCCCTCTGTACAATCCCATCCACCAAGACCTCCGTGCCCCTGTTGACAAACCGTGGTGTAATTGTCCCTTATCTGCCATGCTCAGGGGAAACTATGCAGGGCAGCTCCAAGCTGAGAAAATCAATCGGGTGCCCATTAGGCTTTTAAAGATGACACCAGTGCCAGGGATTACGGAATATCCAGGGGCATCTGGGTGATGGTGTGTTTCTCCAGCCATGAAGGACTCCATTTACAAAGCTGTAATACAAATGCTCATCCAAAACTCTCCATCATCTGACCTCACATCAATATCCCTTTTTCCCATCTTTCCTGTGAAGACAGGTTCATGTTACAGGATGTATTCGAAGTGTCTACATTTCAGCATTCTGCAACCTGGGAACACATCCTTCCATGATACTGTCTCTCAGTCTCTTCCTCTCTGTCTATTTCCCAAACCCCTCCCATGTGGTGATATTTAAACTGATTCACCCGCCATCTCACTCTGGCAGTGATGTTCACACCCACAGCATCCCCTTGTCATGGCACAATGGAGATATGGAGCTTTAAATGGATGGGAGCTGTACATCATGTCAGTTCCAGCATGAGCTGCAAGTTTCCCCGCGGGGCTGGGATCTAACACAGTGTTACTGAGCAATGCACTGGGTTGGCGTACACAGTCCTTCATGTTGGGAGGGTAACAGCTCCCGGTTTACAGATCAATGCACTGGGGTGGGGAACACAGTCATACATGTTGGTTGGGGCAACTGCTCCTGGGTTACAGATCAATGCACTGGGTTGGTGTACACAGCTGAAAATGTGTTGCTGGAAAAGCGCAGCAGGTCAGGCAGCATCCAGGGAACAGGAGAATCGACGTTTCGGGCATAAGCCCTTCTTCAGGAATCGAGTGATGTACACAGTGGTGTACACAGTGGTGTACACAGTCCTACTCACTTGGAGGGTAACTGTTCCAGGTTTGCAAATTAATTCACGGGTGATCACCGTACAGATCGCTGTGCTGGTCAGTCATTCTGGTTGAGGTTTATAGGTACTGCAATGATGAGGTCTGTGCAGCTCCCCATGCTGGGTGGATATTTGTTTCAGGTTCACACATAAGTGCCCTGCTGTGGTCTGCACATCTCCTGGTGCTGGACAGATATCTAGTCCGGGTTCATAGATCAATGCACTGCTGTGGTCTGCACAGCTCTCGGTGCTCGGCAGATATCTAATCCGGGTTTATAGATCAATGTACTGTTGTGGTCTGCACAGCTCCCCGTGCTGGACAGATATATAGTCTGGGTTTATAGATCAATGCACTGCTGTGATCTGTGCAGTGCACCACTCTGGCCAGATTGCTGGATTGTATTGACCAGTGTAATGGATGAATCTGGACAGATTGCTGGGTTATACTGAGCAGTACACTGGCCTGGTCTGCACAATGTTCCACGGTGAACAGGTATCTCCTCTGGGTTGATGATGTCTGGGCTGGTTCTGGGAGGTGGATTGAGAATGTGGTATATCTAACCATTTCAGCTGATCTGGCAATGCCTTTAGTTCCCATTCCTGTGATTGGACCATCCGTCTCTCACCCCATTAATGTTACAGTGTGTCCAGGCACAGTACATCATGTTGATGGGATGGGTAGGGCGGAAAGGTGATGGACAGGTCAAGGGGTTCCCAGGAATGTTCTATCCTCAGCATTCTATAACTGACATTCCCCGGAACGTTCTGTCACCGACATTCTATAACTGACATTCCCCGGAATGTTCTGTCCCTGACATTCTATAACTGACATTGCCCGGAACGTTCTGTCCCTGGCATTCTATAATTGACATTTCCCAGAACGTTCTATCCCCGACATTCTATAACTGACATTCCCCGGAACGTTCTGTTCCCAACATTCTATAATTGACATTTCCCAGGACGTTCTATCCCCGACATTCTATAACTGACATTTCCCACAACGTTCCGTCCCCGACATTCTATAACTGGCATTCCCCGGAACGTTCTGTCCCTGACATTGTTTGCGAACGGCCGGACATCAGTGAATTGTACAAACGATAAGATCCCGAGGGAAGATATCCCGTTCCAGGGAGAAGGAGACACTGTTCCGAAGGCCCATCAGGCAGTTAAAGGGGTGAATACGTTTTCCCTGCGTTTACATTTCTTCCCAAACACAGGATCGACCACAATTTAGACCAAACTACAGAAATTCCCAAACTCCGTTTGTCTTCAGGAAACTGGGAGAGATTCCTTCAGGACAGCAACGTTTCCAGCCTCCGGATTAGGAACTGGGAAGGAGTGACCTGTATCTGCTCTCGAGTGATCGAGTGTGTGGGAATGTTTAGAAACCATCTGTCCTTATGGATGTGTCACTGTGTGTTTGGGGAGGGAGGGTTTCTTGTGGTTTCTGTCACATTTTTGTCAGTAATTCCGACATTCCCATTTGTTATTCCAGCTCCAATTATTTAATAAATCCCTGAATACAGGGACACATTTG
>NW_025201013.1:4146-6940 GCF_004010195.1 Chiloscyllium plagiosum | reverse complement strand
GTGCTAACCACTGTGCCACCGTGCCGCCCATAGATAAGTAAGTCTATGTTTGACATAAAGATTGGCTGAGTGGTTAGCAGCGAGGGGGAAGGTCTTAAGTTTATAGGAAGATGCAGATGGAATGCTCAGATGGGCAGATCAACGGCAGATGGAATGTAACCCTGATAAATATGAGGTGATGCACTTTGGGAGACGGAACCAGGCAGGGGAGTACTCAATGAATGGCAGCACACTGGGAAGCTCAGATTGTGCTTCTCCACACATCCCTGAATGTGACTGGACAGGCTAATGCTTAAAAATGTGTTGCTGGAAAAGCGCAGCAGGTCAGGCAGCATCAAAGAAACAGGGAAATCGATGTTTCGGGCAGATTCCTGAAGAAGGCTTATGCCCGAAACGTTGATTCTCCTGCTCCTTTGATGCTGCATGACCTGCTGCGCTTTTCCAGCAACACATTTTTTAAGCTCTGATCTCCAGCATCTGTATTCCTCACTTTCTCCTGGACAGGTTAATGGACTAGTTAAGAATTGGACCTCGGATGTAGCGTTTCCTAATCAGGGTGTAAATTATAAGAGCAATACAGGGCTTTGGTTCGGCAAAAATGGAGTACTGTATGTAGCTCCGGGAACCACATTCCAGGAAGGATGTGGTTATGCTGGAGAGGGTGCAGAGGTGATTCACTAGGATGTTCCCTGGAATGGATCATATCAGCTATGGAGAGAGGCTGGATAAGCTCGGTTTGTTTACTCTGGAGCAGCGAAAGCTGAGGAGTCAGTGATTCAGAAGGATAAGTTTATAAGCGACACGGACTGGGTGGATAGGCAGCAGCTGTTCCTTTTAGTGAGAGGGTCAAGTACAAAGGAGCACACTTTTAAAGTGTGGACGGTACAGTGGTTAGCACTGCTGCCTCACAGCGCCAGAGACCCGGGTTCAATTCCAGCCTCAGGTGACTGACTGTGTGAAGTTTGCACATTATCCCCGTGGCTGCGTGGGTTTCCTCCCACAGTCTAAAGATGTGCAGGTCAGGTGAATTGGCCATGCTAAATTGCCCGTAGTGTTAGGTTAGGGGTATAGGTGGGTTGTGCTTCGGCGGGTCGGTGTGGACTTGTTGGGCCGAAGGGCCTGTTCCACACTGTAATATAATCTAAAGTGAAGAGTTTGAGGTTCAGAGATGATTTAAACATTTTTTCACCTCGAGGTCTGGGGTTCGGGTATAACTTCCTGAGAGGGGAATGATCACCTCACAATCGTTAAAAAGTACTTGGACGAACAATTGGAAGTGTCATAGCATTCCAGGCTATGGGCCTGCTGTAGGAAAGTGGGATTAGTATAGATCGTACTGTATTTCTGTTGGCACAGAGTCTATGCCCCTGTGAGTATATGGTGTGGAAGGTCAATTATTGAGCAGTTTAAGGCAGGAATTGATGGATTTCTGCAGGGTTATATTCATAAGTGTTATCAGAGTGAACTGTATTAGCCTGTTAAATTATGTCAATGTGAGAAATATGAGAAAACAAGTGCAGTTTCCATACAGTTTGAAACCAGAGATTGGAGAATGGGGAACAGGGAAATGGCAGAACTATGAAGCCACTACTTGAGTTCTGTCTTCACAGAACTTTCTAACAATACAAGGATAACCGAGTCTGTTGTGGGAAAATGGTAGAGTACATGAACAATAAACATAGTAAGTAAATGGTTTAGCAGAAATTATTGTTGCTGAAAGTAATGGTCATAGACAACACCAACATAGATTTATGAAATGGGAATTATGTTTGAGAAACAAACTGGGAGACAAATGAAAGAGAAGCAAAGGATGTAAAGCATTTTGATTTTTAGAAAAATGTTGGTCAAGCTCCAAGCCCAATTTGCAAAATCAAATCTGAGTGGATTGGGGCTAATATATGGAGATGTTTCTAGAATGGGACAGCTGGCAGGAAACAATGAATCGAAATAAACAGACTCGACAAGTAATAGCCTGACATTTTCTGAAATGTATGATTCGGTGAGTATGACTATATTCCAGACTCCCCATTACCTTCCCCAGATATCTCCTGTCTCATCAGCAGGACGGACACAGCAGAAGTGGCGACACAGTGGATACAGTTGGAAGGGAATTGCTCTTGGAGTCCTCAACAGTGACTCCGTATCCCATGAAGTCTCATGGCATTAGTTTGCACATGGGAAAGGAAACCTCCTGCTGATTACCATGTACCAGGCTCTCTCAACTGATGATTCAGTACTCCTCCATGCTGACCGATACTTGGAGGAAGCACTGAGGGTAGCACGTACGCAGGATGTACTCTGGGTGGGGGATTTCAGTGTTCACCACCAACAGTGACTCAGCTACAGCATTACTGATCGAGCTGGCCGGGTCCTAAAGGACATAACTGGCGGCAGGTGGTGAAGGAACCAACAAGAGGAAAATACATACTTGACCACAGCCTTACTAATCTGCCAGTTGCAGAAGTATCTGTCCATGACAGTATCGGTAAGAGTGACCACCGCATAGTCATTGTGGAGACAAAGTCACACCTACACATTGAGAATCATCTCCACCATTTTGGGTGGTACTATCACGGTGCTTAATAGGGCAGACTTCGAACAGATCTAGCAGCTCAAATCTGGGTGTCCATAAGGTGCTGTGGGTCATCAATAGCAGTGGAATTGTACTCCCGCATAACCTCATGGCCTGGCATATCCCCCTCGCAACAATCACCATCAATCCAGAGGATCAAGCTTCATTCAATGGACTGTGCAGGACGGCAGGAGCAGCACCAGGCATACCTGACAATGAGGT
>NW_025201013.1:2287-3477 GCF_004010195.1 Chiloscyllium plagiosum | reverse complement strand
AGGAAAGTGGTCATGGTTGATGAAGGTCAGTCAACTCAGCTCCAAGTCTGCAGGAGTCCCTCAAGCAGTGGCCGAAAACTTCTTCAGGGCTGCTTCATCAATGACCTTCCTTCCATTTTAAGGTCAGAAGTGGGGATGTTCGCCAATGATTGTACAATGTTCTGCAACATTTGTGGCTCGTCAGATACTGAAGCAGTCCATGTTCAAATGTGACAAGATCTGGACAGTATCCAGGCTGACAAATGACAAGTAATATTCAGGCCACACAAATGCTAGACCATGACCATCACCACTAAAATACAATCTAACCTGCCCCTTGGTATTCAATGGTGTTACTATCACTGAATCCCCCAAAATCAAAGTCCTGGTGGGTAATCATTTCTCAGAAACTCACTGGTCTCACCACATAAACACAATAACTACAAGAGCAAGTCAGGAGCTAGGAACACTGTGGCGAGTAACTCACATCCTGATTTCCAAAAGTCTGTCCATCATCTACAATGCATAAGTCAGAAGTGTGATAGAAGACTCCCAATTTGTCTGTATGAGTGCAGCCCCAACAACACTCAAGAAGCTTTATACCATCCAGGACAAAGCAACCAGTTTGATTGTCCCTATATCCGCAATGCTCCACCATGAACGCTCAACAGCAGCAGTGTTTTACTATCTATATGCTGCAGTGAAATGATTCATCAAAGATCCTCAGAGACCATCTTCCCAACACACGACCACGTCTATCTAGAACGACAAGGGCTGCAGATGTATGAAAATACCATCATCTTTAGGTTCCCCGCCAAGCCAGTCACCATTCTGACTTGGAAATATATCACAGATCCTCCACAGTCGCTGGGTCAGAATCCCGGAATTCCCTCCCTAATGGCATTGGAGGTCAACAGCAGCAGGTGGACTGCAGTGTTCAACAAGACAGCTCACCACCACCTTCTCAAGGGCAACTAGGGACAGGTAATAAATGCTGGCCCAGCCAGTGACACCCAAATTCACGAAATAAACAAATAGAAATTAACAGAGGAAGGTTGCTGAGGTGTCGCAGGGATCAGTGCTTGGCGCCCAGCTGTTCACAATGCCCTTTAAACATTGGGTTGCTGGAATCAGATACAATATATCCTAGCCTGCTGACAGCACTAACGGATGTGGGATTGTGAGTGGGTGAGGAGGATGTAAAAAAGCAC
>NW_025201013.1:0-900 GCF_004010195.1 Chiloscyllium plagiosum | reverse complement strand
GGTTGCTGGAACCAGATAGAATATATCCCAGCCTGCTGACAGCACTAACGGATGTGGGATTATGAGTGGGTGAGGAGGATGTAAAAAAGCACCGAGAAGACTAAGACAAGTAGAGTGAAAGGGTAAATACGTGACAGAGGGAGAACAATGTGGATAGAGGTGACGGTATGCCCTTTGGTGGAAACGATAAATTGGCAGCCGACTATTTGAAAAGGATTGGTTGAAACATATTGATTTACAAAGGGACGTATACTCCTTTTTGTTGTTTCCTTCTGCATAAACCTCCGAGGTCCCTGCAGCGCAGTGAATTCTGTAACCAGAAGTCAATACTAGGAATGACATTGCCACGCTGACCAGTGTACATAGAACCAGCAAGTGGGGAGCTATAACATTGAAAGGGATCAGGACCTCTTTGTACACCAGTCACTGAAAGCAATATTGCAGGAAAGAAAGCAGTTAAGAAGATAAATGTTGTGCTGACCTTCATTTCAGGGGGATGTGTGTCCAGGAGAAAGAGTGTCTTACTGCAGGTGTACAGGGCGTTGGTGAGACATCATCTCAAACATTGTGCAGTATTGTGGACAGCTCTCATCTCCATTCCTAATAAAGGACAAACCTGACATTGAGAGATAGCAGTGAAAGATGATCAGACTGATATCTGGGAAGTGGAGAAATTAGTGAAATGTACAAAAGTCTGACAGGGTGAGACAGATTGGAAGCAGGGATGATAATTCCCCTGGCTGGGACGTCTAGAACAAGGAGCCACAGTGTTAGGTACAGGCAGGTCACTCTGCATTGAGATGAGAATAAATGTCTGCACTCACAGACAGGTGAACCCGGGGAATTCTTTCGCACCTGGAAACCAAGACGCTGATTATAAATAAGGATTTAGAGACAGTA
>NW_025201012.1:0-6940 GCF_004010195.1 Chiloscyllium plagiosum | reverse complement strand
GAGAGAGGGACAGAGAGAGAGTGACGGACACAGCAAGGGAGGGACAGAGAGAGAGAGTGACAGACAGAGAGCGAGAGGGAGGGACACAGAGGGAGAGAGGGACAGTGAGAGAGAGGGACAGGGACAGAGAGAGATTGAGAGAGAGACACATACACACAGAGTGACACAGACAGAGAGGGACACAGAGAGAGTGACGGACAGAGAGAGAGGGACACAGAGAGAGTGACAGAGAGAGTGAGCTAGGGACAGAGACAGAGAGTCGGAATGAGAGAGAGAGAGAGAGAGAGACACAGCGAGAGAGAGAATGCGACACAGAGAGGGAGAGGGACGCAGAGAGAGTGAGGGACACAGAGAGAGAGGGACAGCGAGAGAGGGACAGACTGAGAGGGGGACACAGAGAGAGAGAGAGGGACACAGATAGAGTGAGGGACACAGAGAGAGAGAGGGACACAGAGAGAGTGAGGGACACAGAGAGAGGGACAGGGAGAGTGAGGGACACAGTGAGAAAGAGGGACAGAGAGAGAGAGGGACAGAGAGAGAGTGAGGGACACACAGAGAGACAAACACAGAGTGAGGGACAGAGAGAGAGAGTGACGGACACAGAGAGAGGAAGGAAGGGACACAGACAGATAGGGACACAGAGAGAGTGAGGGACACGGCAAGGGAGGGACAGATAGAGTGCGACGGACAGAGAGCGAGAGTGAGGGACAAAGAGAGTTAGGGACACACAGGAGAGAGGAAGGGACACAGAGAGATAGGGACATAGAGAGAGAGAGGGACAGAGAGAGAGGGACAGAAAGAGAGTGGGGGACACACAGAGAGAGGAACACAGAGAGCGGGATGCAGAGAGAGTGACGGACACAGAGAGAGTGATGGAGGGACACAGAGAGATAGGGACACAGAGAGAGAGGGGGCACAGCAAGAGAGGGATAGAGAGAGAGTGACGGACAGAGAGAGAGGGAGGGACACAGAGAGATAGCGACACAGAGAGACTGAGGGACACAGAGAGAGAGAGGGATAGAGAGTGTGACGAACACCAAGAGTGAGAGGGAGGGACACAAAGAGATAGGGACAGAGAGAGAGAGGGACACAGAGAGAGGGACACAGAGAGAGTGAGTGACAGAGAGAGAGAGGGACACATAGAGAGTGACGGACAGAGAGAGAGTGAGGGACAGAGAGAGAGATATGGACACAGAGAGAGTGAGGGACACAGAGAGAGTGAGTGACACAGAGAGAGGGGGACAGAGAGAGAGAGGCACACAGACAGAGAGGGACACAGAGAGAGTGAGGGACACACAGAGAGAGAAAGGGACGCAGAGAGAGAGGGACACAAAGAGGGGCAGAGAGAGAGTGGGGCACAGAGAGGGAGAGGGACGTAGAGAGAGTGAGGGACACAGAGAGAGGGACAGATAGAGAGGGACAGAGAGAGAGAGGGACTCAGAGAGAGTGAGGGACAGAGAGAGAGGGACTGGGAGAGTGAGGGACACAGTGAGAGAGAGGGACAGAAAGAGAGAGGGACAGAGAGAGAGAGTGAGGGACAGAGAGATAGAGGGACAGAGACAGAGGCACACAGAGAGAGAGGGACACAGAGAGAGTGAGGAACACAGGGAGAGAGAGAGGGACACCGAGACAGAGGGATACAGAGAGGGACACAGAGAGGGACACAGAGAGAGTGAGGGACAGAGAGAGAGAGGGACACAGAAAGAGTGAGGGACAGAGAGAGAGAGGGACACAGAGAGAGAGGGGCAGAAAGAGAGTGAGGGACACAGCGAGAGACAGATAGCGACACAGAGAGGGAGAGGGTCGCAGAGAGAGTGAGGGACACAGAGAGAGGGGGACAGAGAGAGAGGGACAGAGAGAGAGGGGACAGAGAGAGAGAGGGGGACACAGAGAGAGTGAGGGACACAGCAAGAGAGGGACAGGGAGAGTGAGGGACACAGTGATATAGAGGGACAGAGAGAGAGAGAGGGAATGAGAGAGAGTGAGGGACACACAGAGAGACGAACACAGAGAGAGGGACAGAGAGAGAGTGACGGACACAGAGAGAGGAAGGAAGGGACACAGACAGATAGGGACACAGAGAGAGTGAGGGACACAGCAAGGGAGGGACAGAGAGAGAGTGACGGACAGAGAGCGAGAGGGGGGGACACAGAGAGATATGAACACAGGGAGAGTGAGGGACAGAGAGGGAGGGACACGGAGAGAGCGGGACAGAGAGAGAGGGACAGAGAGAGAGTGAGGGACACTCAGAGAGAGAAACACAGAGAGCGGGACACAGAGAGAGTGACGGACGCAGAGAGAGTGAAGGAGGGAGACAGCGAGATAGGGACACAGAGAGAGTGAGGGACACAGAAAGAGAGGGACAGAGAGAGAGTGATGGACAGAGAGAGACTGAGGGACACAGAGAGATAGGGACACAGAGAGACTGAGGGACACAGAGAGAGAGGGATAGAGAGAGTATGACGAACACACAGAGAGACAGGGACACAAAGAGATAGGGACACAGAGAGAGAGGGACAGAGAGAGAAGGACACAGAGAGAGAGTGAGTGATTCTGAGAGAGAGGGACACATAGAGAGTGAGGGACACAGAGAGAGTGAGGGACACAGAAAGAGTGAGGTACACAGAGAGAGGACACAGAGAGAGTGACAGACACAGAGGGAGAGAGGGAGGGACAGAAAGAGGGGGACACAGAGAGAGTGACGAAAACAGAGAGAGAGAGGGAGGGACACAGAGAGATAGGGACACATGGAGAGAGCGGGACCGAGATAGAGAGACACACATAGAGAGTGAATGACACAGAGAGTGAGAGGGACACATCGAGAGTGAGGGTCACAGAGAGAGTGAGGGACACAGAAAGAGGGACACAGAGAGAGAGTGACAGACACAGAGAGAGTGAGGGAGGGACAGAGAGAGATAGGGACACAGAGAGAGTGAGGGACACAGAGAGAGAGGCACAGAGAGAGAGGGAAAGAGAGACAGAGAGAAGGATAGAGACACAGAGAGACAGAGGGATAGAGAGCGAAAGAGAGAGGGACAGAGAGAAAGAGAGAGTGAGGGACAGTGAGAGAGAGAGACAGACAGAGAAACAGACAGACAGACAGAGAGAGAGACAGCGAGAGAGTCAGACAGACAGAGACAGAGAGAAAGAGATAGAGAGAGAGCACGTGAGATACAGGGACAGAGAGAGAGAGACAGAAAGAGTGTTTGCGAACGTGAGAGTGTGCGTGTGTGAACGCGAGAGAGAGCGTGTGAAGGGAAGAGAGAGAGGGCGATTTTGCGAAGGCTTGTGTGTGTGCAAGAAAGAGTGCGTGTGGTGTAAGACAAAGAGAGTGTGAGAGTGAGAGAGCAGAAGTGTCTGTGTGTATGTGAAAGGGTGATTGCAAGCGAGTGTGTGTGTGCATGTGCGAGAGTGTGTGTGTACAAGGGAACGAAAGTGAGTGCGTACGTGAGAGAGAGGGCATGTTTGAGAGAAAGAGTGCCTGCGTGTGGAAGAGTGTGTTCGAGAGAATGTGTTTGTGTGTGCAAGAGGAAGCGTGTGCACATGTGAGAAAGAATGTGAGAGCATGAGAGTGTGTGTGTCCGAGAGAGAAAGAGAGCACATGCATGTGAGAGAGTGTGTGTGCATGCGAGTGTCTGCATGTGAGAGTAAGGTTTTGTGATCACACTTTCTGTGCGAGTTTTTGCCTGACAGACGGGGGAGAGAGAGAGAGAGAGAGAGAGAGAGAGAGAGAGAGAGAGAGAGAGAGAGATTGTGTGTATGTGAGAGAGACAGTGTGTGGGAGAGTGGGGGAAAGACAGCATGAGTCTGCACGAGAGAAATACCGATTGTGAGTGTGAGAAAAAGTGTCAGTGTGTGAAAGGAGAGTGTGTTAGAGTGTGTGTGAGAGACTTTGCGAGTGTGTTTGTGAGAGAGAGCGTTTTGGAGAGAGAGAGTGAGCGTGAGAGAGTGAGAATATATGAGATGGGGAATGGGAGTGTGTGGGGGTGCGTGTGTCAAAAAGTGTGTATGAGAGTGTGTGTGTAAGAGTGTGTGTAACTGAGAGAATATGTAGAAGCGAGTGTGTTAGAGAGAGTGTAGAGAGAGAGAATGAGTGAGTGAAAGTGTGTATGTGTCTTGTCTGTGTCTGTGTGTGCGTGCCTGTGTGTTTGTGTATGTCTGTGTGCGTGTGTCTGTGTGTGTGTGTCTTTGTCTGTGTCTGTGAGTCTCTGTGTGTGTGTCTGTGTGTGTGTCTTTGTTCGTGTCTGTGTGTGTGTGTGTGTGTCCGTCTGTGTGTGTGGAGGGGTCTGAAGGCAGGGGAGCAGAGAAGGTGAAATGTGGGTGTTGAGGGGCATGCACGTGATCCATGATTTAAATTCCCAAACTCTGCCAATATTTTTGAGAAAGGGAAAGAAAATAAAAAATTGAAAATCAAGTTAGAAATGACTGGATGGAGAGCAGGGCAGGGAGAGACAGACAGACAGAGAGAGAGAGAGAGAGGCAGAGCGAGAGAGATAAACACACACTGGGACAGAAAAAGAAAGACAGAGACACAGAGAAGAGAGAGACACAGGGACAGAGAGAGAAAGAGACACAGAGAGAGAGAGACAGAGAGTGGGACACACAGGGACAGAGAGAAAGCGTGAGAGACAGAGAGAGAGAGCGACTGGAACAGAGAGAAAGAGACAGAGAGAAAGAGAATCACAGACAGCGACACACACAGAGACGGACAGACAGGGACAGAGACAGAGATTAATTCTGGCAATCACACATACAGCAGGAAAATTCCAAGAAATCTCAGCAAATATCCCCCTCTCCATTCCCAGCCCTGTGTGTGTGTCTCAAAAAGCCTACCTACAGTCAGGCTCTGAGACGCTAGTGTGGGAGTATTCTTTAATATTTTCAAACTGCATTGACACAACTAACAAGGCTTAAAAAAAAGAGAGTTGTAGCAACTGGGAAAGACCATGCTTTGTTGCTCCAGAATTAACACCTCAGTGGGCAGCACGATCCCACAAGGCTCCTGTCCTGGGAATTAACATGTCAATCAGACAGAGCACTCCCCAGGGAGCAGACTGACAGACGATGCGACGTGTCAGAGAGGGCAGGGTGGGCTTCCCTAACCCCTCACCCAGAATAAATGTGCGCAAGGAATTGGTCAGATTCATTCTCAAACCCTGTTCTCTCTCTGTATGGACAGTGAGCAGCCCTCCCCGTCTGGTTGAGACAGAGAGTGTATGTGTGTATGTCTGTGTGTTTAATAATGTTTCCAGCATCTAGTTAATTGCTTTCTAATGATTTGTTTTTATTTTGATGTTGCTGTGAGGTTATGAAATACATTGGGGATGGGGGAAAGGGGTGGTGGGATGGTTTTTAAACTGGGATCTTGCTGTGTAATTTTCCATCACACTGCTCTCGCTACCCCGGCCCCCTACCAACTCATCTCTTCTCTCTTTTATCCCGAAGAACTTTTGTTGGGAAAGCAGGAAAGTTAAGATCAGAAATGGCTGGGGGCAAGGAAAGCCTTGGACAAGAACAACCTTCAGAGGGGGAAACACAGGCCTGAGGCCTGTTGGCCAGGCTGCACCCGTGGGGCCCAGATGAGTGGGGTCTGTTTCATCCCCCGAGGTTTCATCTCCTCTGGGGGTGGGGGGGTGGGGTGGGGGTGGGTGCCTGGTTTGTCGGGACCTCTGGTTAACTGGGACATGTCAGATCACGGCCGTGTCGGTTTTAAAACGGGTTTGAAGCCTGGGGTTAAAGTAATTGGGGCATTGGTGACACAAACAGGTGAAACCCCCAGGATCTGGGAGACGGACTCCCTCAGGGAGGGAATTGCAACCCAAAATATCTGACACTCCAGAAAGAATTGGCACACTATCAGAGGAAAGTGGGTCATAGAAAGGGCAGGATGATCGAATTCGACACGGAGAGAAAGAGAGTGAGAGAAAGAAATGGAAAATGGTGAGAGCAAGAGAAACAGGAGAGAGGGATGGAGGGGCAGTGTGAGATTGTGAAAAGCTGCAATATTTGATTCTGGGGTGACAGAAAATAATTAAACTGGAAATAAAAAATATCAGATTTTTGAGCTTCTGCACCACTGACACTTGTGGGATCTTGCTGTGCGTGAATTGCCCTAATGCCATCGTTGCAGGCAGTGAGTGGTTTTAATCAGCTAACCCCTCATTTCAAAAACTTTTCAACATGAAAATTTACCTCATCACCCGACGTGTTTGTGTTTGGATGTTGCTGAGAAATTGTCTGTCTCACTGAGAGGGGAAAACCTGGGATCTTGCTATGCTATCTCCCTGTGAAAGATTTTCCTCCTCAACCTTCCACTAATGCTGTTTCTTTCCTCCCAAAGGGATCTTCCGGGCCACTTGAGGATTTGAAAAGAGTGTGTTTGGGAGCAGGAAACCTTCAAAAAAGTGCTTCCTCCAGAGGAGGAACGCAGTCCTGTGGCCTGTTTGACAGGCTGCAGCCTGTTGGGCCGAGGTGAGTTTTGTCTATTTATGACCCCGAGGTTTAATCTCCTCTCTCTGGGAGGGGGGCTGGCTTTTACCGGGACCTCTGGTTTACCGGGTCCGGTCGGATTGTGGCCTTGTCATTTTTGAACAGGTTTGAAGCCTGAGGAAGAGATTTCAGAGATAGGGGAAGAGAGAGGAGGAACAGAGACATCTAGTAGATGGAGAGAGTAAGAGGGAGAACAGAGAGAGGGATGGAAGAGAGATCAGAGATGGAGACAGCGAGAGAGAGAGATCTCAGATGGAGAGAGCACAAGACGGGGAAGCATCTGGTTAAAAGCTCGATGGTGATCTTTATATTTCGATGATGGAGATGCCGGTGTTGGCTGGGACAACACCAGGTTATAGTGTAACAGGATTCTCAGAAAGCGAGTGATGTGTGATGTTTAACGATATATATCGATATATGTATAGACACAGAGGGAGGGAGGGGAGGATGG
>NW_025201011.1:0-6939 GCF_004010195.1 Chiloscyllium plagiosum | reverse complement strand
AATAGGGCAAGATCACTATTGTTTTCATCAAGGAAAGGTCATGTCTGACAAATCGGTTGGAATTATTTTAAGAGTAAATGAACAGGCTTGACCAGGCACAGCCAATGGATATTATCCACCTGGATTTCATGAAGGACTTTGACAAGGTGTCACAGAGGAGATTACTGAGTATAATAAGGGTCCGTGTTGTTAGAGGCAAGTTCGAGGCATGAATATAAGCTTGTCTATCCGGCAGAAAGCAGAGAGTGGGAATAAAATGGTCGTCAGGATGACAGCTGCTGACAAGTCGTGTTCCACAAGGCTCAATGTTGGAAGCGTATCTTTTCACTTGTTACGTTCACATTCTGGATGATGGAACTGAGGGAACTCTGGCTAAGTTTGCAGACGATACAAATACAGGCAGATGGACAGGTCGTATTGAGGAGGCAGAAAGGCTGACGAAGGATTTGGGCAGGTACAGAGATTGGCAGATGCATTCCAACGTTGGAAAGTATGAGGTCATGCACTTTCGTGCGAAGAATAGAAGCATGCTCTATTTTCTAAATTGGGAAAAAATCAGAAATCTGAAGTCCAAAGGAACTTGGGAGTTCTAGTGCAGGGTTCTCTCCAGGTAAGCTTACAAGCTGAGGCAGTAGTCAGTAGGACAATTGCATTTATTATTGATGGCGTTTAATACGAGAGGACCTGAATGTAAAACAGGTGGTATACGGCTCTAGTCAGACCATATTTGGAGTATTGTGCGAAATTTTGAGCCCCATATCTCAAGAAGGATGTAGTGGCCCTGGAGCATGTGCAGAATATTTTCACGAGAATGGTCAAAGTAATGGAAAGCTTATCGTATGAGGAATGTTTGAGGGCTCTGGGTCTATACTTGATAAGTTTCGAAGGATGAGAGGGAATGTAATGGAAACACACAGAATACTGAACGACCTGGACAGAGTGGATGTTGATAAGATATTTCCACTGGACTAGAATCCGAGGGCACAGCCTTAGATGAAATGCAGCACCTTTTAGAACAGTGATAAGGAGAAACGTCTTTAACCAGAGAATGGTGAATATTTAAAATTTATTGCCACAGAAGGCTGTGAGGAAAGGTCATTCAGGATATTTGAGACGGAGATAGATAGGTTTTTGATTATCCGGTGATCAAGTCTTACGGGGATAAGATCGGAGAATAGGTTTGAGAAACCTATCAACTGTGATTAAATGGCGAAGAGACTCAATGGGCTAACTGACCTAATTTATGCTCCTATGTCTTATCGTCTTATGGTCCAAATCTCAAGGCGGCACCTTGCATTTCTGAGAAGATGGAATCGTGTTCTGCGTGAAGGTCAGAAGCCGTTGGTACAGTTACCTGTTTTAGAATGAAGATATTGTGGCTGTTGTTGGGCTGGTGGATAATATGACATTCAGTGCAGGATCACACACCAACTAAACTGTACTAATGTGATGAAAGTGTTTTTTTCAAAACCTCACCTCTCTGTCTCTCTCAATCACCGTGGGGAGTGGGGGCTGGGGTGGGTAGGCGTAACGCTCTCCCAGGCACTTGAACTATCCAGAATCATGCATCCTGAGTGAAACGGCACTAATAGAATTTATCACCTCCTGATTGTCTGGTTAGAATATAAGGAGTGATTGTCCATTCCTCTCAGGGTTCAATGCAATCACCTCTTATTATCTTACATCTCTAGAGAGCAATCTACACTCACTCCTCATGGTACCAGTGATTAATCTGGTGAAACTCCTTTTCACTCTCTCTGTGGTAAGGAGATCACTCCGTATAAAAGAGAGAAAATCTGTCCACATTACCCCAAATACTGCCTCAACAACACTCTCAGGTTTGATCCCAGTAACCTCTTTCCCTCACTTAGATGGCTCCGTTTCTTTCGTGTGACACAGCAAACCATTCATTTACAATGTACTCCATTCATTTACATATGGAATTTAAAACATCCTTACATCTGTAAGTCAGCATCAAAAAAGTCAACAGCAGAGTTGCCTATCGAGATGGACATCACTCTTGGGAGAGACTCAATCACAACTAATACACCTAAAACAGTGAATGGCTGCCTACCTGAATGGAAATCAGCTGTTGGATTATGGGAATAGGCAAAGGAAGGGAGCTGCCTTCACTTTTGTTCTTCCCTCACGGGATGTGTGCAGCCCTGGTCAGGCCAACATGTTATGCCGACCTTGAACTAGGTTTATGGTTCAGCTGTTCCACAGGACAGTAAAAAATAAAACACATTGCTGTGGGTTTGCAGTTACACAGATACCTGACCAGGGAAGGATGACCCACTGCTTTCTCTGAAGGACATCAGGCAAGCCGATATCAACAGATTATTATTCTGAGGCTCTAGATTATGAGCCAATGACGTGACTACCATACACTGTCTTCCCACCTTTCAGATTCTGTGCAGAGAACACGTTAGACACCTCAAGTGCAATTATTTTGCAATGGACACGTGGTTAGAAGGGACTTGAAACAGATGTACCTGGAATTAACAAATGCACAAAGGATGTTTTATTCAGGAGTTGCACTGAGGCTGAGGAGGAGACTGGGACGTCATAATGGTGGTTCTGGACAGGAGTGGTATGTGGGGAGGACATGGAGATGTAAACTTTGCAGGAGAAAATGAATAAAAGAGGTCGAGAACAGTGTGTTTCATCCTCGCGTATTGGTGAGTAATTTGTAAATAATAATTTGCTAGTTATAATTTCTGAAGAATGGAATTTTTGATGGGAACTGAAACATTGACTTGCACCTTTCCAAAATCTGCATATCATGAGCATCAATTCAGTTCAGACCATTTCACTAGAAAGAGAGAGTGACTTACCAGGAACACCAACGATAGCAAGAGTAGAATAATAACCAGCTTGAATAACTATCAGTACATCTTCAATCCCATATGTTAATGATATCGAAGGCTGGGAAAGCCAGTAAAGACCATCGGATAAACTCCTGTCCATTGTTGGAACATTCCAGTACATTGTTCTCAGATTCTTATCTCTCCTCCACCTCTCTCTGGAGCTGCAGATCCCTGCTACTGCTGTTGGTCATGCTCCCGCTCATACTATGGGATAAAACACTGAAAATTCCCTTATTGACAGAAGAGAGAAACTCTCTTCGGATTCAATGCTGTTTTATTAAAATTTAAAATAACTTTGAACATTTATGCATTCTGGATGTGATATGTGGGTGTGACTGAAGGAAGGAATTTTGGAGATGGCATATTGATTGTGAGTAATCATTCAGTCTGCCTTGGATGTGGAAGTAATGTCACAGGTTTAACTGCACATAATCATGCTTCTCTGCTCATAAATGGAGAAATAAGTCCTGTAACTACAGATCAGTCATTGCAAAATCAGTAAAACATTGAGAAAACATCTATCATCCATTATCTGATAGCAAAATGTGTCTCAGAAAACGTAGGTTATAACAAACAAAGTACATGGATATGTTAACAGACATACACAAATCAGATTATTATTCCAGGATCAGAGAGGGCAGGTGTGGATCATGTTGTTGATGTTATCGATGTTAAGGAACTGCGATGAAGTGTCATTTAATAGACTTCAATTGCATTGTGATTGTGGCATTGGGGAAAAGACAGAAAATGGAGAGGAGTGGGGCAATGGCTGTTTAGACTGGGTGGAGGGACAGTGATGTTCCCCAGTCACCAGCATTGGAAGGATACTCTTTATAACTCATATGAAGAACAGATTCAATGATACATCTAAAATGAGGAATCAGCAGAGACAATATGAATGAAATGCTTTTACGCAATATAAAATACAGGAACAAATAATTTTCTGTACATACCAATATATGTAAAGTATAAAGAGATAAGGTTGTTAAAATGCACTCCTGAAACTGAGCTATAAAAATTGAAATGTGGATTACAAAACTATGGAAGTGATGTGTAAACTTTATCAATCATTATTTGACCCACAGCTGTGATGATGATTTCCCCTCTGTCAGTGATCCCCCTCACTAAGATTCTCTGGCCCAGCTTCTCACACAGTATCATCGGGTGGTTATCATTTCCTGCTGCGCTTGGCACAGTCTATTTAAAAACTCTGCTTTCTCCATGGAACCAATCTATTGGCCTAATGGGTTCTGTTTAGCTGTCAATAAACAACTCTGTGGCATTATTAGAAATAAATGATCTGGGCATCTATCTCCACATACTCTCTCTATCTCCAATTGTACAGTTGGTGAGCTTGTAATCCCAAAATGGTCTGAATGGTCTCCATCTGTGATTTAATAATTCTGTGGTTCTCTGACCCACAATAAATATGTGCCTGGGCAGACATGCTGGTCCGGTGAAAGGTACGGTGCACAATCACCTATTATCACTTCCTGTTCTTTTCTGATGTGCAGCTGTCTTGAAGTGTCTGTTTAAACAAAACAGACTGAATGAAATTCGAGCTTCGGGAGGACATACATGACCATATATCTCAATCAGTATTTAATGAAAGATGAGATTCCAAAATAAAGTAAGCAATGAATGAAAAAGCAGTGCAACACAAGAAATGGCAGCTGAGTACAGCATGTGGTTCCAAGCAGGCCTCATGGTATTATCGCTAGATTATCAATCCAGAAAATCCGCTCCTGTTCTATGGACACGAGTTCGAATTCCACCACTGCAGATGATGGGAATTCAATTCAATTTTTTTTTAATCCCTGGAATTAAGAATCTACTGATGAGAATGAAATCATTTCCGGTTGACAGAAAAATCCATCTGGTCCACTGATATCCTTCAATGAAGGAATCTTGCATCCTCACCTGGACTGGCCGACATGCGACTCCAGACCCAAAGCAATGTCACTGACTCTCAATCGCCCTCTGAATTCGTCTAGCATGTCAGTCAGTTGTACCAATCGCTACAAAGTGTCAAAGAAATGAAACCGATGGACCAACAGTACTGTCTAATGTACAACTGTCACTGCTGTTGTCTCTTTATATCTTTGTGAAACTGGGATTTGAGGTTTGTCCTCATGTCCCTGAAAAATGTATGGTAGGGTTTGGGGCCTGGCTTTGCTGCTCCTCTCCCTTGTAAAATTGCTGTCTCTTGTATGCAGCTGTAAATGTAACTTTGTTGTTAACTGTTTTTGTAATTTGTTTAATAAAATAAGATAAACAGGAAAAAAAAAAGAAACCGATGGACCATCTGGCATCGCACTTGGCACCACAAAAGTTAACATTAGAAACATCACTGTAGAACCTGCACAGTCTTCCTTAGTAACATCTGAGGGCTAGTACCAACATTGGGACAACTGCCTTACAGACTAGTCAAACAGCAGTCTGACATAGTCATACTCACAGAATCATACCTTACAGATGTAACCCAGACACCACCATCACCATCCCTGTCCCAAAGGCAGAACCGATCCAGCAGAGGGAGCAGCTCAGTGCGATACAGTCGGGAGGTCGTCGCTCTGGGAGTTCCTAAATTTGATTCCGGACCCAGTGAAGTCCCATGGCTTCAGATTGAAAATGGACAAAGAAGTATCTTTCTGATTACCACGTCATGTCCTTCCTCAGCACTTCTCCATGTTAAACCACTGACTGTGGCAAGGGCACAAAATGTATTCTGGCTGGGGATTTCAAAGTCGACAACCAAGAGTAGTTTGGCAGCAGATTACTGATCACGCTGTTCGAGTCCTAACAAACAAAGCTACTTGATTGGGTCTGCAGAAGGTCGTGAGGGAACGAAAGAGAGGAGAAAAACCATACCTGACCTCATCCTTACCAATCTACAAACTACAGATGCACCTGATCATGACAGTATCGGTAAAAGTGACTACCACACTGTCTCTGTGGAGACAAAGTCTCACGGTCGCACTGAGAATAAACTCTATTGCTTTGTGTGGCATTACCACCATGCTAAATACAACAGACTTCGAACAGATCTAGCAACTCAAGAGTGAGCATCCATAAGACACTGTGGACCATCAATAGCAGCAGAACTGCACTCAAGCACAATCTGTAACGTCACGGCTCAGAATATCCCCCAATCAATCATTTCCATCAAGCCAGAAGATCAAATCTGGTTCAATGGAGAGGGTAGGAGGGCATGCCAGGAGCAGAAACTGGAATACATGAAGATAAAATATTAATCTGCTGAGGTTTCCAAACACATATACCTGGGTGCCAAATAACAGAAACAGCAAGGGACAGACAGATCTAAGATATCCCACAACTAATGCTTCAGATTTAAGCTCGGCAGTCTTGCTAATCCGATCGTGAATGGTGGTGGACAGTTAAACAACTCACTGGAGTAGATGTTTCCACAAATATCCCTATCCTCACTGATGGAAGAGCCGAGCACATCAGGGCAAATGATAAAGCTGAAGCTTTCGCAGAAATACTCGGTCAGAAGTTTTGAGTGGATGATTCATTTCGGCCTCCTCCCGTGGTCCCCATCATTACAGATAGCAGTCTTCAGCAAATTCGATTAACTGATATCCAGAAACAATTGAAGGTACAGGATACTGCAAAGGCTATGGGTCCTGATTACATGATAACAATAGTGCCGAAGACTTGTACTCCAGCACTTCCTACTCCCCTAGCCAAGCTGTTCCAGTACGGTTACAAACAGACAATGGGAAAAACGGCTCAAGTATGTTCCATACATCAAACGCAGGACAAGGTCAGCCCATCCAAATACCGCCACATCAGTCTATTATCCATCATCAGTAAAGTAATGGAATGTGTCATCAACAGTGTTATCAAACAGCACCTGTTCAGCAATAATATGCTCAGTGACGCCCAGTTTGGGTTTTGCCAGGGCCACTCAGCTCCTGAACTCATCACAGCTTTGGTTCAAGCAAAGAAAAATGAACTGAATTCCAGCCCTTGACATCAAGGTTGCATTCTGCCAAATGTGACATCAAGGAACCCAAGTTAAAATTGGATCGCAGGCCAACACTTC
>NW_025201010.1:0-6938 GCF_004010195.1 Chiloscyllium plagiosum | reverse complement strand
CCACACTGTTCCCTCTGAACTGTTACTGAGAGATACTGACCTATACTGCTCCCTCTGTAATGTTATTGACAGATACTGGCCCACACTGCTCCTTCTTTGCTGTTACTGACAGATACTTGCCCAAACTGCTCCCCGTCTGGTACTGACAGATACTGAGGAGAAAGTGAGGTCTGCAGATGCTGGAGATCAGAGCCGGAGATGTGTTGCTGGAAAAGCGCAGCAGGTCAGGCAGCATCCAGGGAACAGTAGAATCGACGTTTCGGGCATAAGCCCATCTGAAGAAGGGCTTATGCCCGAAACGTCGATTCTCCTGTTTCCTGGATGCTGCCTGATCCACTGACAGATACTGACCTATACTGCTCCCTCTGTACTGTTATTGACAGATACTGGCCCACACTGCTCCTTCTTTGCTGTTACTGACAGATACTTGCCCAAACTGCTCCCCGTCTGTTACTGACAGATACTGACCAATACTGCTCCCTCTGTATTTTGCTGATAGATAATGATCCATACTGCTCCCTCTGTACAATTACATCGAGGTACTGTGCCATACTGCTCCCTCAGTAATATTACTGACAGACACTGAACCATTCTGCTCTCTGTACTGTTACTGACAGACACTGACCCACACAGTTCCCTCTGTACTATTAATGACAGACACTGACGCACATGCTCCCTCTCTATTGTTATTGATAGTTACTGACACATACTGCTCGTTCTGTGCTGTTACTGTAGATACTGGCCCACACTGCTCCCTCTGTACTGTTTCTGATATATACTGACCCATACTGTTCCCTCAGTATGTTACTGACAGATACTGGCCCATACTGCTCTCTCTATATTTTTATTGACAGATACTGACCCATACTACTCTCGCTGTACTATTACTGATAGGTACTGACCCATACTGCTCCCTCTGTACTGTTACTGAGAGATACTGATCCACACTGCTCTCTCTGTACTGTTACTGACGATACTGGCACACACTGCTCCCTCGGTACTATTACTGACAGATACTGACCCATACTGCTCCCTTTGTAATGTTACTGACAGATACTAGCCCACAGTGCTCCCCCTGTAATGTTACTGACAGATACTGACCCACACTGCTCCCTCTGTAATGTTACTGACAGATACTGACCCATACTGCTCCCTCTGTAATGTTACTGACAGATGCTGGTCCATACTGCTCTCTCTACATTGTTACTGACAGATACTGACCCACACTGCTCTCTCTGTACTGTTACTGACAGATACTGACCCACACTGCTCTCTCAGTACTGTTAAGGACAGATAATGACCCATACTGCTCCCTCTGTACAATTACATAGAGGCACTGTGCCATACTGCTCCCTCTGTACTGTTACTGACTGATACTGACCCATACTGCTCCTTCTGTGTTGTTACTGACAGATACTGACCCATATGCTCTCTCTCTATTGTTATTGATAGATAACTGATCCATACTGTTCCCTCTCTATTGTTCCTGATTCTTACTGACCCATACTGCTCCCTCTGTACTGTTACTGACTGATACTGACCCATACAGTTCCCTCTGTTCTATTAGTGACAGACACTGATGCATATGCTCCCTCTCTATTGTTACTGATAGTTACTGACACACACTGCTCCTTCTGTGCTTTTACTGACAGATACTGGCCCAAACTGCTCCCCGTCTGTTATTGACAGATACTGGCCCATACTGCTCTTTCTATACTTTTTCTGATATATACTGACCATACTGCTCCCTCTATAATGTTACAGACAGATACTGACCCATACTGCTCCCTCTGTCATGTTACTGACAGATACTGGTCCATACTGCTCTCTCTGTACTGTTACTGACAGATACTGACCCATACAGTTCCCTCTGTACTGTTACTGACAGATACTGACCCACACAGTTCCCTCTGTACTATTAATGACAGACACTGACGCATATGCTCCCTCTCTATTGTTATTGATAGTTACTGACACATACTGCTCGTTCTGTGCTGTTGCTGACAGTTACTGGCCCAAACTGCTCCCCGTCTGTTACTGACAGATACTGACCCATACTGATCCCTCTGTACTGTTACTGACAGATACTGACCCATACTGTTCCCTCTGTACTGTTACTGATAGGCACTGACCCATACTGCTCCCTCTACATTGTTACTGACAGATACTGACCCATACTGCTCCCTCTGTAATGTTACTGACAGATGCTGGCCCATACTGCTCTCTCTACATTGTTACTGACAGATACTGACCCACACTGCTCTCTCCACACAGTTACTGACAGATACTGGCCCACACTGCTCCCTCTGTACTGTTACTGCCAGATGCTGACCCACACTGCTCCCTCTGTACTATTACTGACAGATACTGACCCATTCTGCTCCCTCTGTACTATTACTGAAAGATACTGACCCATATGCTCACTGTCTCTTGTTATTGATAGATACTGACCCATACTGCTCTCTCTGTGCTGTTACTGACAGTTACTGGCCATACTGCTCCCTCTATATTGTTATTGATAGATACTGACACTTACTGTTCCCTCTGTACTATTACTGACAGATACTGACCCATTCTGCTCCCTCTGTACTATTACTGACAGATACTGACCCATATGTTCCCTCTCTATTGTTATTGATAGATACTGACCCATACTGCTCTCTCTATATTGTTACTGACAGGTACTGACCCATACTGCTCCATGTGTACAATAACTGATCGATACTAACACATACTGCTCCTTCTGTGGTGTTACTGACAGATACTGGCCCATACTGCTCTCACAATATTGTTTCTGACAGATACTGACCCATACTGCTCCCTCTCTTTTGTTACTGACAGATACTGATCCACACTGCTCTCTCTATATTGTTACTGACAGATACAGACCCATATGCTCCCTCTGTACTGTTACTGACAGATACTGGCCCATACTGCTCCCCGTCTGTTACTGACCCATACTGCTCCCTCTGTACTGTTGCTGATAGATACTGACCCATACTATTCCCCCTGTCTGCTGCTGATAGATGCTGACCCATACTGCTCCCCCTGTCTGTTACTGATAGATAGTGACCCATACTGCTCCCTCTGTACTGTTACTGTGGACAGATACTGACCCATACTGCTCCCTCTGTACAATTACATAGAGGTACTGTGCCATACTGCTCCCTCTGTACTGTTATTGACAGATACTGGCCCATACCACTTCCTCTCCATTGATATTGATGGATACTGACCCATACTGTTCCCTCTCTATTATTATTAATGGATACTGACCCATACTATTCTCTCTGTAGTATTACTGATAGATTCTGACCCATAGTGACCCATACTGCTCCCTCTGTACTGTTACTGTGGACAGATACTGATCCATACTGCTCCCTCTGTACTGTTACTGAGAGATACTGACCCATACTGCTGCCCCTGTCTGTTACTGATAGATACTGACCCATACGGCTCCTTCTGTGCTGTTACTGACAGATACTGATCCATACTGCTCCCTCTGTATTGTTACTGAGAGATACTGACCCATACTGCTACCCCTGTGCTGTTACTGACAGATACTGATCCATACTGCTCCAGCCGTCTGTTACGGATAGATACAGATCCAAACTGCTCCCTCTGTACTGTTACTGACAGATACTGATCCATACTGCTCCCCCTGTCTGTTACTGATAGATACTGACCCATACTGCTCCTTCTGTGCTGTTACTGACAGATACTGATCCATACTGCTCCCTCTGTATTGTTACTGAGAGATACAGACCCATACTGCTACCCCTGTGCTGTTACTGACAGATACTGATCCATACTGCTCCTGCCGTCTGTTACGGATAGATACTGATCCAAACTGCTCCCTCTGTACTGTTACTGACAGATACTGAGCCATACTGCTGCCCCTGTCAGTTACTGATTGATACTGACCCATACTGCTCACTTTGTACTGTTACTGACAGATACTGATCCATACTGCTCCCAATTTTCGTTAATGATAGATACTGACCCATACTGCTCCCTCTGTACAATCACAGACAGGTACTGTGCCATACTGCTCCCTCTGTACTGTTACTGATCGACACTGACCCATAAGCTCCCTCTGTACTGTTACTGCTCTCTCTCTATTGTAAATGATAGATACTGACCCATACAGTTCCCTCTGTACTGTTACTGACAGATACTGATCCATACTGCTCCCCCTGTCTGTTAATGATACATACTGACCCATACCAGCTCCCTCTGTACAATTACAGAGAGGTACTGTGCCATTCTGCTCCCTTTGTACTGTTACTGATAGACATTAACCCATACTGGTGCCTCTACATTGTTACTAACAGTTACAGATCCATACTACTCCCTCTGTATTTTTACTGACAGTTACTGACCCATACTACTCCCTCTGTATTGGTACTGACAGATACTGACCCATATGCTCTCTCTCTATTGTTATTGATAGATACTGACCCATACTGCTCCCTCTGTACTGTTACTGACTGATACTGACCCATACTGCTTCCTCTTTACTGTTACTGACAAATACTGATCCATACTGCTCCCTCTGTACTGTTACTGACAGATACTGACACATATGCTCTCTCTCTATTGTAATTGATAGATACTGACCCATACTGCTCCCTCTGAACTGTTAGTGACTGATACTGACCCATACTGCACCCTCGATACTGTTACTGAAAGATACTGACCCAGCCTATTTCCTCTGTACTGTTACTGACAGATACTGACCCTTACTGCTCCCTCTAAACTGTTACTGACAGATACTGACCCATATGCTCTCTCTCTATTGTTATTGATAGATACTGATCCATCCTGCTCCCTCTGTACTGTTACTTACTGATACTGACACATACTGCTCCCTCCATATTATGACTGATAGGCACTGAACCATACTGCTCCCTCTGTACTGTTACTGACTGATACTGACACATACTGCTCCCTCCGTAATATTACTGATAGGCACTGAACCATACTGCTCCCTCTGTAGTGTTACTGACAGATACTGACCCATACTGCTCCCTCCGTAATATTACTGATGGGCACTGAACCATACTGCTCCCTCTGTAGTGTTACTGACTGATACTAACCCATACTGCTCCTTCTGTGCTGTTATTGACAGATACTGACCCATACTGCTCCCCCTGCCTATTACTGACAGATACTGACTCATACTGCTCCCTCTGTACTGTTACTGACATACTGACCCACACTGCTCCCCATGTCTGTTACTGTCAGTTACTGACCCATACTGCTCCCTCTGTTCTGTTACTTATAGTTTCTGACCCATATTGCTTCTTCTGTGCTGTTACTGACAGTTACTGACCCATACTCTCCCTCTGTACTGTTACTGATAGTTTCTGACCCATATTGCTTCTTCTGTGCTGTTACTGACAGATACTGACCGATACTGCTCCCCGTCTGTTACTGATTGATACTGACCCACGCTGCTCCCTCTATAATATTACTGATGGACACTGAATCATACTGCTCCCTCTGAACTATTACTGACAGATACTGACCCATACTGCTCCCTCTGTACTGTTACTGACAGATACTGACCCATACTGCTTCCCCTGTCTGTTACGAACTGATACTGACCCACACTGCTCCCTCTGTAATATTACTGATAGACACTGAATCATACTGCTCCCTCTGAACTATTACTGACAGATATTGACCCATATGCTCTCTCTCTATTGTTATTGATAGATACGGACCCATACTGCTCCCTCTGTACTGTTACTGACGAATACTGACCCATCCTGTTCCCACTGTACTATTACTGACAGATACTGACCCATATGCTCTCCCTCTATTGTTATTGATAGATACTGACCCATACTGCTCCCTCTGTACTGTGACTGACTGATACTGACCCATACTGCTCCTTCTGTGCTGTTACTGACAGATACTGACCCATACGCTCTCCCTCTATTGTTATTGATAGATACTGACCCATACTGCTCCCTCTGTACTGTTACTGACGGATACTGACCCATCCTGTTCCCACTGTACTATTACTGACAGATACTGACCCATATGCTCTCTCTCTATTGTTATTGATATATACTGACCCATACTGCTCCCTCTGTACTGTTACTGACAGATACTGCTCCCCCTGTCTGTTACTGACAGACACTGACCCATACTGCTCCTTCTGTGCTGTTATTGACAGATACTGACCCACACTGCTCCCCCTGTCTGTTACTGACTGATACTGACCCATACAGCTCCCTCTGTAATATTGCTGATAGACACTGAACCACACTGCTCGCTCTGCAATATTACTGAAAGGCACTGACCCATCCTGCTCCCTTTGCACTGTTACTGACAGATACTGACCCACACTGCTCCCCATGTCTGTTACTCACAGACACTGGCCCATACTGCTCCCTCTGTACTGTTACTGATAGATAATGACCCATACTGCTCCTTCTGTGCTGCTATTGACAGATACTAACCCATACTTCTCCCCCTGTCTGTTACTGACTGATAATGACCCATACTGCTCCCTCTGTACTCTTACTGACAGATACTGACCCATACTGCTTCTTCTGTGCTGTTATTGACAGATACCAACCGATACTGCTCCCCTTTTCTGTTATTGACTGATACTGACCCATACTGCTCCCTCTGTAATATTACAGATAGGCACTGAACCATACTGCTCCCTCTGTACTATTACTAACAGATACTGAACCACACTGCTCCCTCTGTACAGTTACTGATAGGTAGTGACCCATACTGCTCCCCCTGTCTGTTACTGACAGATACTGACAAACACTGCTCCCCAAGTCTGTTACTGACAGATACTGACCCACAGTGCTCCCTCTGTACTGTTACTGACAGATACTGACCCATACTGTTCCCTCTGTACTGTTACTGACAGATATTGACCCACACTGCTCCCCCTGTCTGTTACTGAC
>NW_025201009.1:0-6937 GCF_004010195.1 Chiloscyllium plagiosum | reverse complement strand
GCAGGGAGTGTGTCCTGGAGCAGTGTGCAGGGAGCGGGTCCTGGAACAGTGTGCAGAGAGTGAGTACAGGAGCAGTGTGCAGGGAGTGAGACCTGGAGCAGTGCGCAGGGAGTGAGTCCTGGAGACGTGCGCAGGGAGTGAGTCCTGGAGTAGTGCGCAGGGAGTGAGTCCTGGAGCTGTGCACAGGGAGTGAGTCCTGGAGCAGTGCGCAGGGAGTGAGTCCTGGAGAAGTGCGCAGGGAGTGAGTCCTGGAGCAGTGCGCAGGGAGTGAGTCCTGGAGCAGTGCGCAGGGAGTGGGTCCTGGAGCAGTGTGCAGTGAGTGAGTCCTGGAGCAGTGTGCAGTGAGTGAGTCCTAGAGCAGTGTGCAGTGAGTGAGTCCTGGAGCAGTGTGCAGGGAGCGAGTCCTGGAGTACTGTGCAGGGAGCGAGTCCTGGTGCAGTGTGCAGGGAGTGAGTCCTGGTCCAGTGTGCAGGGAGCGAGTCCTGGAGCAGTGTGCAGGGAGCGAGTCCTGGTGCAGTGTGCAGGGAGTGAGACCTGGAGCAGTGTGCAGGGTGCGAGTCCTGGTGCAGTGTGCAGGGAGTGAGACCTGGAGCAGTGCGCAGGGAACGAGTCCTTGAGCTGTGTGCAGGGAGCGGGTCCTGGAGCAGTGTTCAAGGAGCGAGTCCTGTAGCAGTGTGCAGGGAGTGGGTCCTTCAGCAGTGTGCAGGGAATGAGTCGCAGAGTTTTGTGCAGGGTGTGAGTCCTGGAGCAGTGTGCAGTGAGTAAGTCCTGGAGCAGTGTGCAGTGAGTAAGTCCTGGAGCAGTGTGCAGTGAGTGAGCCCTGGAGCATTGTGCCAGGAGCAGTGTGCAGAGGTTGAATCCTGGAGCAGTGTGCAGGGAGCGGGTCCTGGAGCAGTGTGCAGTGAGTGAGTACTGGAGCTGTGTGCAGGAAGTGAGTCCTGGAGCAGTGAGCAGGGAGTGAGTCCTGGAGCAGTGCGCAGGGAGCACGTCCTGGAGCAGTGTGCAGTGAGTGAGTCCTGGAGCAGTGTGCAGTGAGTGAGTCCTGGATCAGTGTGCAGGGAGTGAGTCCAGGAGCAGTGTGGAGGGAGTGAAACCTGGAGCAATGTGCTGGGAGCGAGCCCTTGAGCAGTTTGCAGGGAGAGAGACCTGGAGCATTGTCCAGGGAGTGAGTCCTGGAGCAGAGTGCAGGGAGCGAGTCCTGGAGCAGTGTGCAGGGAGTGAATCCCAGAGCAGTGTGCAGGGAGTGATTCCTGGAACAGTGTGCAGGGAGTGAGACCTGGAGCAGTGTGCAGGGAGTGAGTCCTGGAGCAGTGTGCAGGGAATGAGTCCTGGAGCAGTGCGCAGGGAGTGAGTCCTGGAGCAGTGCGCAGGGAGTGAGTCCTGGAGCAGTGTGCAAGGAGCGAGTCCTGGAGCAATGCGCAGGGAGTGAGTCCTGGAGCAGTGTGCAGAGAGTGAGCTCTGGAGCAGTGTGCAGGGTGCGAGTCCTGGAGCAGTGCGCAGGGATTGAGTCCTGGAGCAGTAAGCAGTGAGTGAGTCCTGGAGCAGTGTGCAGGGAGTGAGTCCTGGAGCAGTGTGCAGTGAGTGTGTCCTAGAGCACTGTGCCAGGAGCAGTGTGCAGAGGTTGAATCCTGGAGCAGTGTGCAGGGAGCGGTTCCTGGATCAGTGTGCAGTTAGTGAGTCCAGGCGCAGTGTGCAGGGAGTGAGTCCTGGAACAGTGTGCAGTTAGTGAGTCCTGGAGCAGTGTGCAGGGAGTGAGTCCTGGAGCAGTGTGCAGGGATTGAATCCTGGAGCAGTGTGCAGGGAGTGTGTCCTGAAGCAGTGTGCAGGGAGCGGGTCCTGGAGCAGTGTGCAGGGAGCGGGTCCTGGAGCAGTGTTCAAGGAGCGAGTCCTGGAGCAGTGTGCAGGGAGTGAGTCCTGGAGCAGTGTGCAGGGATTGTGTCCTGGAGCAGTGTTCAAGGAGCGAGTCCTGGAGCAGTGTGCAGGGAGTGAGTCCTGGAGCAGTGTGCAGGGATTGAATCCTGGAGCAGTGTGCAGGGAGTGTGTCCTGGAGCAGTGTGCAGTGAGTAAGTCCTGGAGCAGTGTGCAGTGAGTAAGTCCTGGAGCAGTGTGCAGTGAGTGAGTCCTGGAGCAGTGTGCAGGGAGCGGGTCCTGGAGCTGTGTGCAGGGAGTGAGTCCTGGAGCAGTGAGCAGGGAGTGAGTCCTGGAGCAGTTTGCAGGGAGCGCGTCCTGGAGCAGTGTGCAGTGACTGAGTACTGGAGCAGTGTGCAGTGAGTGAGTCTTGGAGCAATGTGCTGGGAGCGAGTCCTGGTGCAGTTTGCAGGGAGTGAGACCTAGAGCATTGTCCAGGGAGTGAGTCCTGGAGCAGTGAGCAGGGAGTGTGTCCTGGAGCAGTGTGCAGTGAGTGTGTCCTGGAGCAGTGTGCCGGGAGTGTGTCCTGTAGCAGTGTGCAGGGAGTGAGTCCTGTAGCAGTGTGCAGGGAGTGAGACCTGGAGCAATGTGTAGGGAGCGGTTCCTGGAGCAGTGTGCATGGAGTGAGTCCTTGAGCAGTGTCCAGGGAGCAGGTCCTTCTGCAGTGTGCAGAGAGTGTGTCCAGGAGCAGTGTGAGGGAATTTGTCCTGGAGCAGTGTGCAGAGAGTGAGTCTTGGAGCAGTGTGCCGGGAGCGTGTCCTGGAGCAATGCGCAGGGAGTGAGTCCTGGAGCAATGTGCAGAGAGTGAGTCCTGGAGCAGTGTGGAGGGGTTCAATCCTGGATCAGTGTGCCGGAAGCGGGTCCTGGAGCAGTGTGCAGTGGGAGTCCTGGAGCAATGTGGAGGAAGTGAGTCCTGGAGCAGGGAGCAGGGAGTGAGTCCTGGAGCAGTAGCAGTGAGTGTGTCCTGGAGCACTGTGCCAGGACCAGTGTGCAGAGTTTGAATGCTGGAGCAGTGCGCAGTGAGTGAGTCCAGGAGCAGGGTGAGGGAATTTGTCTTGGATCAGTGTGCAGAGAGTGAGTCTAGGAGCAGTGTGCCGGGAGCGTGTCCTGGAGCAGTGTGCCGGGAGCGTGTCCTGGAGCAGTGTGCAGGGAGCGGGTCCTGGATTAGTGTGCAGGGAGTGAGTCCTGGAGCAGTGTGCAGGGACTGAGACCTGGAGCAGTGTGCAGGGAGTGAGACCTGATGCAGTGTGCAGGGAGCGTGTCCTGGAGCAGTGTGCAGGGAATGAGTCCCAGAGTTTTGTGCAGGGTATGAGTCCTGGAGCAGTGTGCAGGGAGTGAGTCCTGGAGCAGTGTGCAGGGAGCGAGCCCTGGAGCAGTGTGCAGGGAGTTAGACCTGGAGCAGTGTGCAGGGAGTGGATCCTGGAGCAGTGTGCAGGGAGTGCGTCCTGGAGCAATGTGCAGTAAGTGAGTCCTGGAGCAGTGTGCAGGAAGTGATTCCCGGAGCAGTGTGCAGGGAGTGATTCCTGAAGCAGTGTGCGGAGAGTGATTCCTGCAGCACTGTGCAGGAACCGGGTCCTGGGGCAGGGACTGAGTTGCGGAGCAGTGTGCAGGGAGTGACACCCAGAGCTGTGCGCAGGGAGTGAGTCCTGGAGAAGTGTGCAGGGAGCGTGTCCTGGAGCAGTGTGCAGGGAGTGAGTCCTGCAGCAGTCTGAAGGGAGTGAATCCCGGCGCAGTGTGCAAGGAGTGAGTAATCAGGCAGTGTGCAGGGGTTGAATCCTGGAGCAGTGTGCAGGGAGCGGGTCCTGGAGCAGTGTGCACGGAGTGAGTCCTGGAGCAGTGTGCAGGGGGTGAGTCCTGGAGCAGTGTGCAGGGAGCGGGTCCTGGAGCAGTGCGCAGGGATTGAATCCTGGAGCAGTGTGCAGGGAGCGGGTCCTGGAGCAGTGTGCACGGAGTGAGTCCTGGAGCAGTGTGCAGGGAGTGAGCCCCGGAGCAGTGTGCAGGGAGCGAGTCCTGGAGCAGTGCGCAGGAAGCGGGTCCTGGAGCAGTGTGCAGGGAGCGAGTCCTGGAGCAGTGTGCAGGGAGCGAGTCCTGGAGCAGTGCGCAGGAAGCGGGTCCTGGAGCAGTGTGCAGGGAACGAGACCTGGAGCAGTGTGTAGGGAGCGAGTCCTTTAGCAGTGTGCAGGGAGCGGGTCCTCGAGCAGTGTACAGTGAGTAAGTCCTGGAGCAGTGTGCAGTGAGTAAGTCCTGGAGCAGTGTGCAGGGACCGGGTCCTAGATCAGTGTGCAAGCAGTGAGTAATGAGGCAGTGTGCAGGGGTTGTATCCTGGCGCAGTGTGCAGGGAGCGGGTGCTGGAGCAGCGTGCAGGGAGCGAGTCCTGGAGCAGTGTGCAAGGAGTGAGTCCTGGAGCAGTGCGCAGGGAGCGAGTCCTGGAGCAGTGTGCAGGGAGTGAGCCCCGGAGCAGTGTGCAGGGAGTGAGTCCTGGAGCAGTGTGCAGGGAGTGAGACCTGGAGCAGTGCGCAGGGAGCGAGTCCTGGAGCAGTGCACAGGGAGCGAGTCCTGGAGCAGTGTGCAGGGAGTGAGCCCCGGAGCAGTGTGCAGGGAGTGAGTCCTGGAGCAGTGTGCAAGGAGTGAGTCCTGGAGCAGTATGCAGGGAGCGAGTCCTGGAGCAGTGTGCAGGGAGTGAGACCTGGAGCAGTGTGTAGGGAGCGGGTCCTTCTGCAGTGTGCAGAGAGTGAGTCCAGGAGCAGTGTGAGGGAATTTGTCATAGATCAGTGTGCAGAGAGTGAGTCTAGGAACAGTGTGCCGGGAGCGGGTCCTGGAGCAGTGTGCAGTGAATGAGTCCTGGAGCAGTGTACAGGGAGCAGGTCCTTCTGCAGTGTGCAGAGAGTGTGTCCTGGAGCAGTGTGAGGGAATTTGTCCTGGAGCAGTGCGCAGGTAGTGAGTCCTGGAGCAGTGTGCAGGGAGTGTGTCCAGGAGCAGTGTGCAGGGAGTGTGTCCAGGAGCAGTGTGCAGGGAGCGACATCTGGAGCAATGTGCCGGGAGCGGTTCCTGCACCAGTGTGCCGGGAGCGAGTCCTGGAGCAGTGTGCAGGGCATGTGTCCAGTAGAAGTGTGCAGAGAGTGAGCCCTGGAGCAGTGTGCAAGGAGTGAGACCTGGAGCAATGTGCTGGGAGCGAGCCCTGGTGCAGTTTGCAGGGAGAGAGACCTGGAGCATTGTCCAGGGAGTGAGACCTGGAGCAATGTGTAGGGAGCGGTTCCTGGAGCAGTGTGCATGGAGTGAGTCCTGGAGCAGTGTACAGGGAGCAGGTCCTTCTGCAGTGTGCAGAGAGTGTGTCCAGGAGCAGTGTGAGGGAATTTGTCCTAGAGCAGTGTGCAGAGAGTGAGTCTAGGAGCAGTGTGCCGGGAGCGTGTCCTGGAGCAGTGTGCAGGGAGCGGGTCCTGGAGCAGTGTGCAGGGAGCGGGTTCTGGAGCAGTGTGCAGGGAGTGAGACCTAGAGCAGTGTGCAGGGAGTCCTGGAGCAGTGTGGAGGGGTTCAATCCTGGAGCAGTGTTCCGGAAGCGGGTCCTGGAGCAGTGTGCAGTGGGAGTCCTGGAGCAATGTGGAGGAAGTGAGTCCTGGAGCAGGGAGCAGGGAGTGAGTCCTGGAGCAGTAGCGGTGAGTGTGTCCTGGAGCACTGTGCCAGGAGCAGTGTGCAGAGTTTGAATCCTGGAGCAGTGTGCAGGGAGCGGGTCCTGGAGCAGTGCGCAGTGAGTGTGTCCTGGAGCAGTGAGCAGGGAGTGAGTCCTGGAGCAGTGTGCACGGAGCGGGTCCTGGAGCAGTGTGCAGTGAGTGAGTCCTGGAGCAGTGAGCAGGGAGTGAGTCCTGGAGCAGTGTGCAGAGAGCGGGTCCTGGAGCAGTGTGCAGTGAATGAGTCCTGGAGCAGTGTGCAGGGAGCGGGTCCTGGAGCAGTGTGCAGGGTGCGAGTCCTGGAGCAGTGCGCAGGGAGTGAGTCCTGGAGCAATGTGCTGGGACCGAGCCCTGGAGCAGTTTGCAGGGAGAGAGACCTGGCGCCGTGTGCACGAAGTCAGTTCTGGGGCAGTGTGCAAGGAGCTGGTCCTGGATCATGTCCAGGGACTGAGTCCCGGAGCAGTGTGCCGGAAGTGGAACCTGGAGCTGTGTGCAGGGAGTGAGTCCTGGAGCAGTGTGCAGAGAGCGGGTCCTGGAGCAGTGTGCAGTGAATGAGTCCTGGAGCAGTGTGCAGGGAGCGGGTCCTGGAGCAGTGTGCAGGGTGCGAGTCCTGGAGCAGTGCGCAGGGAGTGAGTCCTGGAGCAGTGTGCAGTGAGTGAGTCCTGGATCAGTGTGCTGGGACCGAGCCCTGGAGCAGTTTGCAGGGAGAGAGACCTGGCGCCGTGTGCACGAAGTCAGTTCTGGGGCAGTGTGCAAGGAGCTGGTCCTGGATCATGTCCAGGGACTGAGTCCCGGAGCAGTGTGCCGGAAGTGGAACCTGGAGCTGTGTGCAGGGAGTGAGTCCTGGAGCAGTGTGCAGGGAGTGAGTGCAGTGCAGTGCACGGGGAGCAAATCCAAGAGCAGTGCACGGGGAGCGGATGCCAGAGCAGTGCACGGGGAGTGAATCCCATTGCAGTGCACGCGGATCGAATCCAAGAACAGTGCACCGGGACCGAATCCTAGAGCAGTGCACAGGGAGCGAATCCAAGAGCAGTGCACGGGGAGCGAAACCCACAGCAGTGCACGTGGAGCGAGTCCCAGAGCAGTGCGCGAGGAGTGAATCCCAGAGCAGTGCGCGGGGAGCGAATCCCAGAGCAGTGTACGGGGAGTGAATCCAAGAGCAGTGCACGGGGAGCAAATCCCAGAGCAGTGCATGGGGAGCAAAGCCCAGAGCAGTGCACGGGGAGCGAATCCAAGATCAGTGCACGGGGAGCGAATCCCAGAGCGGTGTACGGGGAGCGAATCCCAGAGCAGTGCACGGTGAGCGAATCCAAGAGCAGTGCACGGGGAGAAAATCCTAGTGCAGTGCACGGAGAGTGAATCCA
>NW_025201008.1:1782-6937 GCF_004010195.1 Chiloscyllium plagiosum | reverse complement strand
AGTTAAAATTCCTCTGTAAAAACTTTCCATGACCGAGCTCTCCGCACTTTCTTAAGTAGAGATTTTTTGATATTAGCGTAGTCCTGCAGACCACACCAGTAAAAGAAGCAGAATTATATTCAAGTTCAATCTGCAACTTTTTGCCCGAAATAATCCCTCAGTCTTTCATCAGAATCAAGCCGATCTGTGGTTCAGTGACGAGTGTACGTGAACAGGCGAGTGTCATAACCATGTGTAACTAAACCCGATGACAACACATTAAAGCTACCGCATTTGACTGATTACATTCCAATCAGCACGGCAGACATCTGGTTGAGAGGGAGAAATTATCCCAAGACCAACAGTCCTGCCATATTCAGTCATAAGTAGTGATGAATGGCACAACAGCTCACTGGAGGTGACAAATATACCCAACGTACAGAAAGGAACAGCCTTGTACATCAGTGTAAAAGACAAGGCAGTGGTCTCTTCACCATCATCAAACAAAACTGTTGATTCGATTATCCCAATAACACTCGTCATGATGCCCACAGAATCACAGATGCCAGTGTTCAATCAATTTGATTCATTGCACGTGGCATGAAGAAACAGCTGCAAACAATAGATACGACAAAGGCATGGGCCCTAACATCATTCCTGTAATTGGACTGAAAACTTGTGCGCCACAACAAGCCATGTCCCTCTGGAAGCTCTTCCATTCAGCTCCAATTCTGACATCTCCCTTATAAGGTAGGAAATGACTCAACTATGTCCAGTCCCTTAAGAAGAGAATTATTAAAATCTGACCAACTACCACTAACTCAGTCCATCACAATAGTCAAATTAGTCGGTACCCTATGACAGAGTTGCCAATCTATGCAAAGATTAGCTGTTGAATGTGGTTTCTGAGAGATCCCCATGTGAAGATGGTGATGTTGTGGAAATATAACTGGATTACTAATCCAGACCAGGCTAATACTCTGGCAGCAGGTGAAGTTAAAAAGAATCAATAAAATATCGAGATCTGCTTTCACAAGTAGTGACCCTGATGCTAGCGTCGATTGTGAACATTAATTTGCTTCACCAATGCACTGTCAGAAAGTGAATCTCCCGTGATTTCCTGGTTTGGCCTAAAAGTGACTCTGGACTCACTGGTCTCTGAAACGACAGAGAAAGATAATCAATTTTCTTAAACTGCCCCAAGGCCTAAAAGAATAAAACTTCGACACCGTCCTCGAAATCGGAGAAGGGAAAGTGAAACACATTCGACCCTGCAGAGGCCTCCTTCCGACCATCTGAGAACTTGTGACAACATTAAGAGAGCTTTCACACAGACTGCAAGGAACTTCGGGAAAGGAGTAAGTCATTCAAAACACTGACCTTCCCATTGTACTTAATGGCCGAACATATATTCAGTGCTCTTTTCCCCACAATGTTACATCCCTTAATGTGATTGACCATGGGAAAATATAAAATAGTTTTCTTCCCAACATATAATGATGACTGATCCCGATCCCCACACTGTAATCCAGCTCTCTCCCTACTCATTCAGTATCTGGAAATCCGTACTAATATTCAGCACATTTGCTTCCACAGTCTTACATGGGAAGATTTCCCCAGACTCACCAGTCCCTGAGTGCAGACATTTATTCTCATCTCTATGCAGAGTAACCTGTTGTACCTAATGCTGTGACCCCTTGTTTTAAATGTCCGAGCTAGCAAAGTATCATCGATGATACCAATCTGTCTCTCCCTGTCACAGTTTTCCTGAACGCTGCTTGTACTCAATCGCTTCTCATTTCCACGAACTCCATGGTAAACAGGCCACTCGACCCAATCTCTCCTTCCACAATACCTCTGCCATCCCAGAAATCAGTCCAGCCGTCCTGCACTGCACTCTCTCAATGTCAGGTTTATCCTTTATTAAGGAAGGCGACCAAAACTGTACATGAAACGGCACTCCTGTACTCAAATCACCCTGCAATGAACGTCAACACTTCATTTATCTTCCTAGATGCTTTCTGTTCCTTCAATATTGTTTTCAGTGACTCTCGTAAAAGGAGATCTCATCTACCGGGTCCCCATGGTAGTAATGTCTTCATAGAATTCCAGTAGATTAATTCATCATGACTTGCCTTTCAAAACCGATGTTGTGTCTTTGCAATAGGACCATTTCTGTCTCGATAACTTGCTATTTCTTCCTTTATAATAGATTGAATTATTTTCCCCACGACAGAGGTTAAGCTAAACAGTCAAGAATTCCCCAAATTTTGTCGACCTCCCTTTTTAAATAGTGGGGTGTTTCGATGTTATCAAATCTTCTGGAACTGCACCAGAGTCCAGTGAAGTTAAAGAAAAGAATTTCCACAATTGCATTTGTTTTTACTCCCACCACATGTGTTTGTACCGAAGGATGCGTTTCATCAGGCCCAGGAGACGTATCTAAATTTAGCTCAATTAGCTTGTCCAATACTATACCTTCTATAATCATATTTAAAAATCACACAACACCAGCTTATAGTGCAACAGGAAGCACACTAGTTTTCGGAGCGAAGCACCTTCATCAGGTGATAGTGGAGGGCTCAATCCTAACACACAGAATTTATAGCAAAAAATTACAGTGTGATGTAACTGAAATTATACAATGAAATATTAATTGTCTTTTAAGCCTTTCATCTGTTAGAATACAGTGATAGTTTCACTACTTTCATGTGTAAATCACAAAACGTTTTTCTAAAAAAGTTGCATTCTCAGGTTAACTGTTAACTTTGGTGATAGCTAAACAATATGTTGAAGGTGTTGGTCCCCTGTGTTATCACTATGCCATGATGTTTAGATTGATTCTAATCTAAAAAGTGAGACAACGAGGTTTTGCATAAGTTCATGCAGTTTTTGAGCTCAGAGTTCGACATGAATGCATGCAGTTTTTGAGCAAAGTACAATGTAACGCTGCAAGTACAAATTCACCCCACAAAATATATGTGTGCATGTGGGTCTTTGTCTGTCTATGTTTGTGTGTCTGTCTGGGTTGGGGGTTGTTAGTGTGAGAAAGTGTATGTGTGTGTGTAGTGAGTGCAGAGTTCCTGGACAACTGAAGCGTTATCCAACTGGGAGGGAACCCTCCTCTCTGTTGAATCTTGTGCGGTGCCCATTCATCCATTGTCGTAGCCTTTGATCGGTTTCCACAATGTACTATGCCTCCTGGCATCATTGCCTGCAATGTATCAGATAGACAACGAGAGATTCTCACATGGGGTCCCATTGCCCGACACAATGGGACGTCCCGGTGTGTTGGCTTTGTGTACCTTTGGAAGGCAGTAGAAGTCGCCTACACGAAATGTACGTGGGATGAGGGCGCGTAGGGAACTCTGAAGGACTGGAACTTGTCGGGCAATGGGACCCTATGTGAGAATCTCTCTGGCTATGTGGAAGGCATCTTGAAACCTATTGTACAGGGGATCTCAAACTTCTGTCGTGACACTACGGATTTCTTACAGACGCTCAGCACCCTCGATCCAGTCGAAGCGGGAACATTCCTCGTCACAATGGACGTTTCCGCACTCTACACCAGCATCCCACACAATGATGGCAATGTGGCAACAGCCTCAGTACTCAATACCAACAACTGCCAATCTCCAAATACCATCCTACAACTCATCCGCATTATCCTTGATCACAATGTCTTCACCTTTGACAACAAGTTCTTCATCCAGATACACTGAACAGCCATGGGGACCAAATTTGCACCCCAATATGCCAACATTTTGATGCACAGGTTCGGGCAAGACTTCTTCTCTATGCAGGATCCCCAACAAACATTGTACACCAGGTACATTGACGACATTTTCCTCCTTTGGACGCATGGGGAGGAGTCACTGATAAAACTACACAGTGACATCAACAAGTTTCATCCGACCATCAAACTCACCATGGACTACTCTCGACTACCTGTCTCATTCTTGGACACATGCGTCTCCATCAAGGATGGACACCTCAGCACTGCACTCTACCGCAAACCAACAGGCAACCTCACAATGCTCCACTTCTCCAGCTTCCAACCAAAACAAAATAAAACGCTATGGACAAGCCCTACGCATACACTGTATCTGCTCAGATGAGGAGGAACGTGACGGACACCTGGAAGTACTCAAGGATGCCCTCACAAGAACGGGGTACAATGCTCATCTCATCGACCGCCAGTCCCGATGTGCCACAGCAAGGAACCATAATGACCTCTTCAGGAGACAGACACGTGCTGCAACCGACTGGTTCAGTATTTCCCAGGAGCTAAAAAAATACGCCATGTCCTTCGTGACCAGCAGCACATTATCAATGAGGATGACGACCACACCAAGATCTTCCCCACACCTCTACTCCTTACCTTCAAACAACCGCCAAACGTCAAACAGATCATTGTTCGTAGCAAACTGCCCGGCTCTCAGGACAACTCCATACAACCCTGTCACGGAAGGTGCTGCAAGTCGTGACAGAGTGTGGACATAGATACCACCATTACGCATGGGGATACCTTCCACCTTGTACATGGCAGGTATTCATCTGACTCAGCCAACGTTGCCTATCTTATACGTTGCAGGCAAGGATGCCCGGAGGCATGGTACATTGGGGAAACCGAGCAAAGTCTTCGCTAACCGATGAATGGGCACCGCACAACAATCAACAGACAGGAGGGTACCCTCTCAGTTGGGGAACACTTCAGTGGTCCAGGATATTCAGCCTCGGACCTTTTGGTGACCATCCTCCAAGGTGGACTTTGGGACAGGCAGCAGCGAAAAGTGGCCGAGCAGAGGCTGATAGCTAAGTTCTGTACCCATAGGGAGGGCCTCAACCGGGACCTTGGGTTCATGTCACATTTCAGTCGACCAACATTGCACTATACACGCACACAGATACTCTTACACACATACTCTCTCACACACACGCAGGCATTCCTATACACACATTGACACGGACACATATAGACACAGACGCGCGCTCAGACATCCCCACAAACCCTAACAGACACACAGACTCCCACACTCACACATGCACGGCCTCACAGACGTCAGACACTCTGCACTCACTACACATACACACGCACACATACACTTTCTCACACTCACAACCCCCAACCCAGGCAGACACACACACAGACAGACAAAGACCAACGTGCACATGT
>NW_025201008.1:0-531 GCF_004010195.1 Chiloscyllium plagiosum | reverse complement strand
GTAAACTCAGGAGTGCTGTTTGGTGAGCATACCTCTACATGATACTATTTCACCACGAATTACCTGCTCTTCTCAAGTGTCGTTGTTACATTTTACTCAGATCTCATGTTATGCTGGTGGAGTAGAGAAGGACAATGATCTTTCAACAATACTGTGCATTCTCTCAGACAGCTGACACTGCTCTAACCTGGGTGGGAACCTTACAGCAGGCTGGAAAAGTGCTGCTGCTTCTGTGGTGCATCATAATGAGATCACATCTGGAGTAGTTTGGACAGATTAATCACTTCAATGAGGAAACGATATTGCAATTTACTCAGGGATTATTCCTTGAACTGATTTCTGCAATGAAGGTGTGAATCATAGAACTTTTACAGTGTGGGTGTAGGCCATTTGACACATCGACTCGACACTGAACCTCCGAAGCCAATCCCATTGAAGCCCCGCCCCACAACCCAATCTCTGCAAACTGGCATTTTCCATTCGCTGATGCACCTCGCCTCCACATTTCCGGATATTATGCGGAATTTAGCT